>NC_080043.1:29065269-29363258 GCF_012489685.1 Lotus japonicus | reverse complement strand
GCCAGCGTTTTTTCAATCCGAATGGCATGACCACCCACTCGTATGTCCCTAAGGCACCAGGACATCGAAAAGCTGTTTTCGACACATCCTCTTCTGCTATGAAGATTTGATTGTAGCCTGAGTAACCATCCAACAAGCTTAAGTATTCATGACCAGCAGCTGAATCCACCATCATTTCAGCAATAGGCATGTGATACTCGTCTTTTGGAGTGGCAACGTTAAGATCTCGAAAATCAATGCAAACTCTCATCTTGCCGTTCTTTTTGATCACTGGAACCACGTTGGCTAACCAGTCCACATATCGAGTCGTTCTGATAAACTTACACCTAAGGAGCCTTTCAATTTCTTCCTTGATTTTTACCAACACATCTGGATGGAACCTCCTGGGTAATTGCTTGACTGGTTTCTTGTCTTCTTTGATGGGTAACTTCAATTCCACCAATTCTCGACTGAGGCCAGGCATTTCATCGTAATCCCAAGCGAAACAGTCTTTGAATTCCTTGAGTAATTTCACCATCTTATCCTTTAATTCTGGGTCAATAAGAGCACTGATGTATGTTGGCCTCTTTTCTGAGCCATCACCCAGGTCCACTTCTTCCAAAGGGTCTTGTGCTTCCATTTTCTTGGACATGTCGACCACTGGCTTTTCGAAGCCTAATGGGCCGTCATCGTAGATGCAATCTAGCCTCAAATTGCAAAGGTCCTCGAATTCGCATTCATCGACACTCTGCTCGTTTTTCCTTATGCACGTGTTATCCTTCTGTGCTTTTGCCTCCTCCTGAGATGTCATTTCGACAGGAAGAATTGAGGCATTGGCTTCGTCAGTAGCCATTTCTTTGGCTATTCTTGCGGCCTCTAAGGCCGTCCTTATTCTGTTTTCGGCTGCGTAAGCCGAAATTCGAGCTAGGCTCGAATTAATCATCTTTAACCTCATTTTGCCACTCAGTTGTGGCATCCTTTTCTTCATCGCTGTGCCATCCACTCATGGCATCAGGTTTGTATGCTTCATTAAGGTTTAAACCCCTGATGGGATCCAACGTCACCGAGTACTCCGAATACGGGTTGAAATATTGAGAGGCCACTGTGTCTAGAGGAGAAATTGTGGCTAAACTCTTTTCGAAATTTTTCTTGCTGACGTAACCTGTCTTCGCTAAGTAGTAGCTCTGATCTGCTTGCACGTTCTCGACGACTCCATCTGCTTTCCAAATGGAAATACGTTGGTGCAGAGTTGAGGGCACTGCCCCCACGCCGTGGATCCATTCTCTCCCCAATAGCAGGTTGTAGTTGGCTTTTGAGGGCACCACGATGAACAATGTGGAACGGGCCACCGTTCCTACGGTTATGTTCATCATAATTTCTCCTAAAGAAGAACCTGTCTTCCCTTCATAGTCGGAAAGGACCATGTCGTGAGGGATTAAGTCTGCTTCAGTTTTGCCTAGCTTCTTGAGCATAAACTTAGGCATTAAATTGATCGTGGCCCCTCCGTCGACAAGAACTTCATTGACTCCTTTTTCGTCGACTTTGGCCCAAACGAATAACGGCTTCAAGTGGCTTTTCATCTGCTCCGTTGGCCTCTGGAAAATAGCTCTTTCGTCTTCGACGGATCCTTTTTGCATCACGTAGTAGCACAAGGGGTTGTCATCTGGCTCCTCCTCGTCATAGTAGTCTTCTTCATTCTCGGTGACCTCCGAGATCCTGTCGAATTCAGCGGGTAAGATAGACACTATGCAGATGATGTTGAGATCTTCCCCATCGCTATCATCGAAATCGTCGAGCATGTCTTCATCCTCGTCCTCAGCCACATCTTTCCCTTTTTCTTTGGCCGGGTTTGGGGGCACAACTGTTCCCTGTTTGATAGCATGGTCGAGCTGGTTGATGATTGACGCCACACTAGGTTCCTTGTGAGGGTTGTCTTCTGGCTTTATGTCCCATAATGAACGGAACTTGCCACCTCTTTCTCTCTCAGCTTTTCTTTTCCTCAGGAAACGTCTGAATTGAGTTCTAGTCATTTGCTCAGGAGCATAATAATTCCCAGAGCCATAGGAATAGTTCCGCGACACACGGGAATTGTTGATGTAAGATGACCCCTGGCCTAAGTCGATTTTCTGCCACTTGGGGTATGGTTTTGGTCTTGGGGGTGCTGGCCTAAACCATTGATTTTTTGGCAAACCAGCATCAGGGACATAAGTCTTGTCCTTGATTCTTGACCTCTGGCCTTTGTGGCCATCGAGTTCTTGATCCCTCTCAACCCACTCCTCGTGGGGATACTTCAACCTTCTAGACACAGGCATTTTGCTCTGGTAATGCCTCTTCATCTCAGAATCTTGATAGGCTTTAGCTGCTGACTTGTCGAAAACGGCACTACATCGAGGACAAAGCATGACCTCTTTCTCGCTATCTTTGCTTCGTGACAAAAACTCGACAAGAGTTTCCCCTGCCTTGGGGTAAACCTCCTCTAGGCTCACCTCTTTCACGACGTCTGGTTCTTCGACAGCCGTGTTTTCCTCCTTTGCCTCCTCGAGTGTCAGGCCCAGATTCAACTTCTCAGAAATGTCAACCATGCCAATGTAGAAAGGTTCCACGTAGTTGGCTTCAGCTACCTGCAGTGGGTCGGAGTCAATCTTCATTTGGATTTTGGCTTTTTCGTCATACTTGAGCCTTCCCGAGTCCAATGCCCCCTGCACAAGATCCCTGAAACGAACACATTGTGAGGTCCAATGACCAAAAAAGTTGTGATATTTGCAATATTTCTTCCCCTTCCTTTGTTCAGGAGAAGGAAGTTTTTGGTCTTTAGGGACCACAAGCAAACCATCAGACACAAGTATATCATAGATTGCATCACATTTGGTCACATCAAAAGTATAAGTTTTCACAGTAGGAATCGTGTTCTTGGGGTTTTCCTCCCCAAGTTTGTTTTCACGTGGTTTCAATGCTTTACAAACATAAGGATCCCCTGGCTGAAGTTCAGCCAGATTGACATCATTTAAATCGACGTCTGCAGGGACTTCTCGATAGACACATGGATTTTGACATACTGAATCCGCGTCTATGTACGCTACCTTCTCCTTCTTTGGCCACTTAGTAGTCTTGGCCCTTTCCTCGGACTTTTCGGCCTTTAGTAATTCGATGTGCCTCACTCTATCTGCGAGTAAAGACATATCTCGAATATACTGAGTGTCGATTTTCTTTCTAATGGAATACTCTAGACCACCAGCGGCTAAGACAACTAGCTCGTGTTCAGGGACATGGGTGAAACATCAAGATTTAAGCATCCTAAACCTGTTTAGGTAATCATCAATAGACTCTGCTGGCTTTCTTTTAACACTAGCCAGATCCTTCAAACTTACTTTGCACTCTCCCCTAAAGAACTGTTCATGGAAAATTCTTTCCAACTGAGCCCATGTATGGACTGACCTAGGAGCGAGGGTGGTGAACCAGGTAAATGCATTCTTGGTTAAAGAACTCGGGAAGTACTTCATTTTTAAATTTTCATTGATGGCTAGGTCTCCTGCTTCGATTTGGTACCTGGCTATGTGTTCTACAGTGGACTTTCCTGAATCCCCCGAGAACTTAGTGAATTTGGGGACCTTCCAGCCTCGAGGAAGTTCTGATTCGAGAACCTCCTCTGTAAAGGCTGACACAAAATGGGGTCTATTCGCGAAACCCACGTTGAAACCATGTTGGTTCAACAGTTGCTCCACCACAGCAGCAACATTTTGTTGCCCCCCAGCGTTTTGGTGTCGAATTCTTTCTAGCACACCATCAGCGTGTTCTTCCCTGTTTACCATATATACATTTTGCAATGGCGGCTGCACTGCCTCGTACAAAGGGTTTGCCCTCATCTCTTGGTGTTGCGGCACCTGATAGCGCACAGGGGCAGGGACATGGTTAGGCAACGGGATTTGGTTAATTCCTGGCGCCGATTGGATCTCGACTGGTGCCCCCAGGGCTATCGCCAAACGATCCATCTGTCGTGCCAAATGCTGATTATTGGCATTATTATTTTGGAGCACAGGGTTGATTAGCTCACCTATCTGTCGAGATAACATGTTAACCATTTCATGGTTACTATCATCTACTTGCTGCCTAATGGCTTGAAGTGAACCAGTGTTCATACCTGTAGATAAATAAATTTGTGAACTAGATCCAGGAATAGAAGGGCTAACTCGACTCCCCAAATTTAGCATTGTTCCATTTGCCCCAAAAGGGGGTATGCCGAATGGAGGAACATTTTCAGGGAACGTCGAATACGTGCCTTGTATGCCTTGCATCATAGACGTAGGCATACCATAAGGCATCTTTTCCCTCGTAACTGTTGGAACAATTTGTGCCTGTACTGATGTAGATACAGGCATTTCTGCAACTGCAGAAATTGCTACATTCTGGGTTGGCATAGTGGTGCCATGCCCCATTCCAGTAGACACTTCTTCATTATTATTACCACTACTTCCCCCGGGACTACCCTGATTGCCCACGTTAGACCCTTGGGGGGAAGTCCTCCCTCGATTGCTTGCCATACTTATAGTCTTACCACTTCTCAGGTGCATATAAATCACAATCAAGGCAAGTAGCAAATACCAAATAGCATGCAGCAAACAAAACACACAAAACGCTTCTGTAAAACTTAGTTTTCACAAAAATGGTCCCACTGGGCGTGCCAATTTGTTTACACGGATTTTTGGTAAACAAATATCCTCTTAGTTCGACTAAAGGAAGTTTAGATTTCAGGGTCCTTTTGAGAAAACGCTTTGCCAAAGTGTTGTGTGTACATGAATGTGTTTTCGACAATAACAAGCAGCTCAGATGAAACTGGAATTTATTGAATACGAGTCGATTACAAAACAGTCAAACAAACTAAAATAACATGAAAACTACATGAACTGCAGATTTCGACAAACAAACTGCACAAAAGAACTGGAAATCAACAAGCTGAAATGCAGGGAAACTAAAGTGTTGGTTCTGCAACGTACTCCTTCATCATCACGTTTTGCTCCTTGAGTCTCATTGATGCGGACATTAGAGCTTTCTGGTGAATTTTTCAGAGTTTGAGTTGGGAACCCGCTTTCTGAATTGGATTCTCCTATTTATAGAGTTTCGTGTTCTGCGTGTCCTTGACGGTTTTTTTTTTCTCAGTGGATAGGTTAGTGGGTCTGGTTTCTCCCACGATCTGATGCTTGCTCCGGAAGTTCTGCGCATGGTGGTGGAGATCGTGTGCTTCAACTGCTCCAACCGTTTCCTGGCCATGTTTTCGACCATCGTGGGGGGAATTTGACTTGGTCAATGTGGCACGTGTTACATGTGCCTGTGTTTAGCAGTAATTGTTGTTGTCGAGTTTTGCCGCCCCATTTGGTGCAACTTCCTCTTCCTTTCTTTAGTCAGAATTCGACTTCCTCGAGAGTTTTGGGCTGAATGCGTTTTTCTTTCTTGGGCCAAAATATTGGGCCAACACGCATGTTGCTTGAAAAGGAGTTGTCAAGTATATTTTGGGTTGAGACGACTAATAATCAATTTTTTTTTTGAAAAATCAGCATCCAACCAAGGTCTTGAATGTTAAGACTCCATTTCAGACTTGGTATGTGTAAAATCTTTCACTAACCTTTCTTAAAAGTATATGTTTGTGTTTGTTTTGCGCATGTTCCACGGGCTAAGCATGAAAAATTCTACAAGAAGGCAATGTCAGAGATCTTTGGGGGTTAAAATTCATATTCAAGGGCCTACAAAGTGTTTCATCCTCAAACCGGTAAAGCAACATCACAATGAGTTGTCAGCGCCTGAACCTTGATATTTGTTTTTCCATTAATTACAATTACCAAATATTTATGAATAATAAATTCAAGCCACTGTAGCTCAAATCCAACAAAAGTTAAATGATGGAAAAAGTTTATGTTATTACACTACTTTCAGGACTTGAGTTACCTCCTCATACTCCTAATGACTACGATGATGCTTGATTGTATTGGTGAACAAATCAAGGACAGACCTATAAAAGGCACTCTGATACTTAAGTCAAACAAAAGGTTGTGTTTAGAGTATAAGAAGATCAATATATTGGAATCTACATTAATTTCACATTATAAACCATGTATCTACCTTGTGTGCATTTGGTCATCCTCGCTTCCTCGGTTTCAAGGTTGTAACTAAATGCCCACGTGACATACTTGAATGTCCATGTTGCATAACCACCTAACCATAGTCTTAACAGGCTAACTCAATTGGTTTAGTTTCCTAATCATTCTAGTTTAAATTTGATCTCTCTCGCAATGTCTGAGTCTATCCCATTAGTGACCAACTTGCTTGGGTCTTATTTGATTGGGTCGACCTTGTGATCTTGTACCAGTTAGTCGTAACTCGACATGTAATGCAGAAATGTCGAGATAAACAACCAAAGAATTCAATATGCAAAAGTTGTGCCGTTGGAGAAATTCTAAAAATTGAATTGCAATGATGTGTGACTTAGTAACATCATCATGTTCAGACGACCAACGATTTTAATTTATTGATTGATCGCTTAGTCATATTGACAAACTTTCAGTATCAACCTCTTCATTATCTCTTTTCACTTAAAAATGCTTGGACTTGTGCGGAGCATGATGAGTGTTTCTACATTTAAACTTTCTTTTTTACTCATGTAGGACTTAGGATGCCACGCCACTAAATAATTTTAAGATGTATCGCCATATTTTCATCAAAGTTTGCACATTCTCAACTATATCCAAATCCTAATGCTTGAGATTTCAGTAGAGGTTTCTAAGTGTTAGAAGTCCCACATTGGCTAGAGATAGAGCAGTGCAAACCTCAACTCTTGAGCTAGCTTTTGTGGTTGAGTATAGGCCTCCTAATTTCTAATATGGTATCAGAGCCTATCCTAAATCCATTTGTTGTGGAGACCTCCCATTATTGGGCCACCCGTTCTTAATCCCACGTTCCAGTCTGTTCAATCCTGGACGTGAGGAGGTGTGTTAGAAGTCCCACATTGGCTAGAGATAGAGCAGTGCAAACTTCAACTCTTGAGCTAGCTTTTGTGGTTGAGTATATGCCTCCTAATTTCTAATACTAAGTTTATTGCAATTGTTCAGGCATCGTCCTCTATTTATTTTTTCCATCATTTCCAAGTTGTCTGGCTACACATTTTTAGCCCCGAGAAGTGTAATAGAGTCTTACGAAAATATTTACGCCATTAGAATTCATGTTTGCGAGATAAATAAAACTAATAAAAGAAACACAGTCAGATATAGTTGGATGTTTTTCCACATGTAACCAAAAAAGATAAAATTGGATGTCCATGTATAAATGAAGGTTAAATCCAAATTCAAATAACAATCATGTCCAATTATATAAAATACAGATGCATTTCTTCTCATCTTTTCCTGTTTTTTCTCTGTCTTGTTCACCTCTTTGATTTTTCTCCATAGAACCAAACAAATTTTAGGATAAAAAGAACAAACAAATGGAGCTGCCAAAGAGAGTTTTTCCATCTTTTAATCCGATTTAACCAACAAAAATAGTAAATGGTGCTAGCTTATAAAAATCTGAATCTAAATTAGAATTGAGCCAACTCAACTCAATCCAAATTAGGCTCATTGTTACAACTAAGCACATTCAAACTAGCAACAATAAAAGACAAAATATGACCAAAAAAATGGTTTATCCAAATTCAAGGTTTCATACTTTCATCATCCATTCTTTTGTTTCTTCCCTTAGAAAAAACACAACTTTGTTCCTTGTCACTTTCCTTTAAATTCCTTGCATTCATTTTTCTTGCAAGTTTCTCACAACATTCAACTTCATCTGAATCAATCTTTCTGACCCTCTTTTTGTCCTTACAAAAAGTTCCAATTTTTAATTCACTTTGTTGCTTGTTTTCTCCAGGAATTCTCTGGGTATCTCATTGAATTTCGTGGGGTCCTGTCTATACTGTGGAAACTGTTGTTAGAAACGTAAGACATGGGAGGCTGTTGTAGCTGCCATGTCTCAATTTTAGGCAAGGTACATGATGAGGAATATGAATGTAGCCATCACAATGTTGCTTCATTTGAACGAGGTGGGTCCCAGGTCATGTTAAACGGGTCCTCTAAGTTTGCATCAATGTACACCCAAAAGGGTACAAAAGGGGTTAATCAAGATGCAATGACAGTTTGGGAGGTAAGATTAATCTTCATGAATCTGTTTGCATCATGGGAGAGCTCAATGTTTTTAGCATTATCATTAACCTCTAACTGTTTGATTAAATTTCTCTTAGAGGTTGACTCTATGCTGTGGTTTTTATTATAGCATATGAGCATATGACCAATTGATGAAATATATGGCTTGGACTAATGCTGGGTAATGGGTATGATACATGATCAGGGTTTTGCTGGAGATAAAGACATGATCTTTTGCGGCGTGTTCGATGGCCATGGTCCTCAAGGACACAGGTTTTCACAATGCATACGCGACAATCTACCCTCCAAACTCTCTGCAGCTATCAAACTGCCACAACAAAATGCTGCAGACACAGGCAGTTATGATGAGGATAACCGGCACATGTCTTTTGCTTCATGGGAGGGAAAATTTCTGAGGTCCTTCAAGGAAATGGATGAAGACCTTGCTAGGAACATTGACCGCGATGGCTATTGCGGAGGTAGCACTGCTGTAACTGTAATTAAACAGGTATCATATAACTGTGCTTTTTATTTTGAAAGGCATCATATAACTGTGTGTTTGGATACCAGTTGAGTTAATGTGAAAATACTTTCATATCAATCCTTAAGAAGAGTCATACCCACTTTTTGTCTCAAAGTGAGTGCTAACGTCCGTCTGATAGCACTAACTGCAACGCGTATCCAAAGATAGATATGTCATTCATAATTGTATTACCTCCTTGTCAAGGTTAAATGGTTTGTAAGATAGTACTATAATTGCATTCCTTTACCCTCTATAATTTCAGGGAGATAATCTGATAGTCGGCAATTTAGGTGACTCTCGCGCAGTTCTTTGCACAAGAGCGGATGACAACCATCTTATTCCGGTTCAACTTACTGTTGACTTGATCCCAGATATTCCAAGTAGGTCTTACTATTAAGTATTAACTATATTGATCTCAAATCTCAATTACCAAATCTTACAAGCCTGTGTAGTTTATGTCTAACTCGATTTTTTCTCTTCAATGTCACTCAGGTGAAACTGTAAGAATACTTGATTGTGGAGGCAGAATATTTGCTACAGGAGAAGATCCAGGTTTAAACAGAATATGGATGCCTGAAGGTGATTGCCCTGGACTGGCTATGTCTAGAGCCTTTGGAGATTTTTGCCTGAAAGACTATGGCCTCTCCTCAGCTCCAGATGTGTCTTACAGAAAACTTAGCAAGAGGGATGAATTTGTGGTTTTGGCTTCTGATGGGGTAAATATTTACAGATTAAACATTGTTAGCTAGTTTTTAAATTAGTAGAAAACTTACCTACAGTACTAAAGGTGTTGTTTATGCTGATGTCCAATGAAAAAACTTCCCTTTTTTCATCTCACGCGTCATGTTGTAATTGGATTACATTAAAAACATGTAAAGAACTGTATCTAAGATTTGTCCTTTAAGTTACTGCTCAATTCTTTGATTTCTCTCTAACCACATGACATATGCATTCACATATTGGAAGAAATGAAATATTCAGGCTTTAGGGGACATTGATTTCATAGTAGTTTCAACATGAAATGGCTTCAAGCAGGAATTACCTTCTACATGCAAATATTAAAAGGTGTAATTTTGTTTTTCCTACAGATATGGCATGTTCTGACAAACAATGAAGTAATAAACATAGTTGCTTCAGCACCAACGAGGTCCATGGCAGCCAAATTGTTAGTACACCATGCCGTTCAGGCTTGGAGATATAAGTATCCTGGTTTCCATGTTGACGATTGTGCAGCAATATGCTTGTTCCTGAATGATCAGCATGTTTTAACCTCTTCCCAGTCCAGTGTGAGAGGATCTTGGAAGAAATTGCATTGAACTTGATTTAGAAATGTAAACACAACTTCTAGATGGCAAGAGAGAATGGTAGAGTGAAAGGAAAATTAGGAAGCTCTTGGAGGGTTATCATTTATCAAGGATCCAACTCACTCTGAAATCTGAATCTCAAATTTCATGGCTTGCTAGAGTTGTGAGTTGATATAGAATCATCTCAGCACCTCAAGGGGGTTGAAGTTCACTAACTCAGCCAGGACCAGAACTCTCCTCAAATCCCACTACTATAATTTCAGTAGAGCAAGGCCTTCTGTGTCAGCTATGAGGTGTTCAAGATTTTTGTTTTGACATACACCAAGAAATTGTAGACAAAAACAATTCATATCCTAAAAGATGTTCTGGTTGTCACTTCTCAGAACACACTGAGACACCTAAACCTGAAAGAGGGGAAAACAAAGAGAAAAGGAACACTGTGTAATGGTTATTAACCAATCCTTCATACCATTTTGATTGTCATCAATGATAAGACTTATGTCTTACCACTAGATTTATGTGTTATAATGTTTGTTTTAAAGTTAGACTTGTAATGTACAATAAAAGATGCAAGTCTTTCGACTTTGAAATTTTGGGATATTTCCATATCTGAGGTTTTTATTGTATCTGCTTAAAACAGGCTTTTGATACCCACTAAAAGCATAGAGCAACTGACACAAAGTTGTTCTAGCTTGGGCAGAGGTCTAAGGTTTGACCTTATATGAATGCAGCTGCGGTAAATATTTTGTAGGGAAAGCTTTGCTGCCCATTAAGATTATATATATTCGGGTCGAACATGATTGCCTTGGTGAATGATAACTTAAAAATGCATAGGAAAAATTGCGTTAGAAAATGTACTTGTAATATTTACTTACTATCTGTTTGAAATCCAGTAAATTTCTACATTAAAGAATATGGTACATTTGGATAATCAACTCACTTAAGTGCTTATTGCATAAGCGTTTATCCATAAACTAGTTTGAAAAACTTATTGAAATAAAATAAAAATAAGTTATGAATTAGCATAAACTCTTATTCATAAGCTAATCTGAACAACTTATAAAAAAAATTCAAAAAGTTCTTTCAAACAGGGCCATAAGAGCATCTCCAATGCAGAGAGACCTTGTACCAGTTCTTAGCTTAAGGTTTGTATCTTATAAGATACCGACCATTGGAAAATGCTGAGCTCGAGTTGCTGATGCATTAAATTTAAGTCTTGTATCTCTAACAAGCCACCTCCCAACAAAGACCTTAAATAAAAAATTAAGTTTTCTTTTTCGTGCTTCAACCAAAATTTTAATTGGAGTAAAAATAAATAAATATATCAGGTATTGTGGGACTCAACTAAAAGTAAAGTAAGATATCACAATTGGAGTAAAATGTGCATGAGTTGCTATCCGAAGTGGTATTTTGGGCCTTGAAAAATGGTGATAGGATACCCACTAAGATACAAACCATTGGAGATGTTCTAAGTGGTTTCATGAGAAGGTGCTTGTAGATAAAGTGGTTTTATGACCAAGTTTTTTTTTCCACAAGTCAGAAGATGCATGAATTTTTTTTGGCCCATATCCCTTATTGTAAATAAGAGAACTTTGAAGGTATGAAAAACGGTAGAAAGGGGGGGTTTGAATAACGTTTTCAGTACAAAATTACCACCTTAAAGATTTAGACAAATCTTTCGAGAACTTAAGTGCTAAAGATAAGAGATAGAAAAGCACACAAGGATTTTATCCTGGTTCACTTGATAAATCACTCAAGCTACTCCAGTCCACCCGTTAAGGTGATTTCTTCCTTCTTAGAATGAAGGCAATCCACTAATCAGGTAAGAGTTACAACTGCACTTGAAACCTACAAGTGACTAACAATTACACTGACTTAGCTCACACTAAGATTCACTCTCTTAGTCTTCTCTAGGATCCGATCAACCTTGATCTCCTAAAGGAACTAAACAAACTGTTTATCAAAGAAATGTTTACAAGAGATTTGCTTCTAAAAAGCTAATAGTAAACACAATGAATTTCAGATGAAAGAAAGCTTAGAATATTTTGAATATCTTGCGCGCTTGTGTTCTAGCCGCTTCTTTCAATCTTCAGCCTCTATATATACTCCAAGGATTAGGGTTGAGCGTTGCATGGGAAATGCTACCGTTGGAGGGCAGTTCTGGAAAATCCAGCTTCTGCTGTGGCTGAGAACGTTAGGTAGGTCGTCAGGAAGGTACACTTGCTTTTGTACTTGGATAGCGACTTGACCTTTTAACCTAGGAGACTTCTGATCAGGGGAATACTTCATATTGGAACTTGTGAAGCCGGTTGATCAGAGTCAGAGGGAAAGCACAGATCCTCTGACCATTGTATCTTCTGATTCTGAACTCAGAGGGAAGAACATGGCCTTCAGAGTTTCTTGCTTCTGGACTTCAGAGTTTCCACTATTCAGCTTCTGGATCTTCAGAGTCTTCTGCACCATCAGAACATCTGAACCTTCAGTGTTTCTTGGTTATCAGAACTTCTGGATCTTCAGAGCTTCTAGCGACTGAGTCCACATCAGAGTTTGTATAGCTTCAGAACTTCTGAAGCTTTTCCACTGTTCATACTGAACATGGTGAATGCGAAAGCGTTGCTTGGGTTACCCTTTATACACAGTGCTTCTGATTTGTGTGAGATTGAGTTGAGGTCAGAGCCTGTAAATAGCACACTCAGAAAAACACGTTAGAGTACCACAATTGTTCATATCAAAAGGTTAACTTGTAATCATCAAAACATAGAGTTGTACTACTAGATCAAAACTTGATCTTACAAACTTTCCCTTAGCCAAAAAAAGTAGTTTTCTTTCTTTCTGGGCCCATATCACTTGAACATAATGCTGAAAATCCTGCCAATGCTTCCATAATGTGCAGCATATTGTACGTTACGCCATTAAAAAGTTGCAGCAGAAATTTGTACCATTTTTCTTACTAGTACACGCGTTCAACCCCTAAAATAATAACCCTTGAATCACGGGGCATTATGCACTCTGCAACTGCACATGGGAAAATCGTCCAAAACCATGAGTTTAGTCTTCTATTCTAAAGAAAGATGAAACACTTCCATTGCTACCAGAGATTTTCTGAGGTACTTTCTTAGCTGATTCAGTGAATGAGAAGCTTTTATGACAAATTCCTCTCCCGTATTCATTTGTCACTAGGCGCCTCACTGCTATTAATGCAGGTTTGGATTAATGGTTTTGAATTGTACTACAATTAATGCAGTCTAAGATTAGAAGACAACTATGTACTGCTCCAATGTGCATAACTATTACTATAGTCGAATTCCACTAGATAGGACCCAATCTGCATATATAATTGAGCTTTGCTATATATCTCCAAATGAAACACATTGTAAATAAGAAAAATAATAACAAATTGGCTTAAATGCACTTTTGGACCAAAGTTTACAATTTTTGCGATTGTTGACCCTGATTTTATTTTTCTACGAAACGAGACCCTCTTCAGGCAATTTGCATGCAGAAGATGGCTGGTCTTTTTGTCTGGAGAGAGTCTCGGTTCGTAGAAAAATAAGATCAGGGTCAATAATCGCAAAAAATGTAAATTTGAGAGTCTAAAAGTGCATTTAAACCTAACAAATTTAATCGGATTGTTGTCAATAAGCCGGAAAGCACGCATATTTTGTTAACCTTTAGTTTCGTAACATTAATCAATTCTCTATATAACTTAGGGTCCTTATAGAGTGAATCAAAAGTAATTTAGTCCACAAATATAGACCATTGATTATGAAATCTTGATATAAGATTATAGGGATATTCTTTAGATAAGGTGTTAAAATTTAATCATGATATATGATATAAACGCAAATATGACCCTTATCTTTTTTCCTCTAAAACCATATTTTCTCTCACGGCTCTATCTCCTTCCCTCGCCAGTACTAACACTGACTTTGTTCATTGCGACATCAAGTCCAAAGTTGTCACCCTCAACGCCATCCTTGACGAGCTCCACAGTGAGATGCTTATCTTGAGCTTGTTGTCCCGGCACCAACATTTACACCTCTACTACATACTTGGTCACAACGAATCAAACATTTGCATGATCACTGTTGGGGTTGACCAAATCGACAATGAGTTTAGGCTGAGCGTGTTGCAGAGATCTCAATGACAAATCTAGGATGAACACGATGAAGAGGAACGATACTATGTTGTTGTTAAAATCAAATTTTGTCATTGTCAGATTTCACCACCATAGCCCATGCGCAACTGCGTCAATCGCGATGAAGAGGCCCACTATGTTAAGATCAAACTTCGCCGTTCCCATAGCCCATCCGAGTGAGACAAGAACAACGACAAAGAGGGTGTGGTGTTGCAGTGGCCGACGAAGAGGGTAGGGTGGTGGCAATGGCGACAAAGAGAGTGGTTGATTATGGAACATCATGAATTTGAAGTGTTTTTTCCATTATACCCGTTGGTTCATCGGTGGACCATTTTGAAGATGGTCTACCCTATAACAACCATATAATTTAATCAACAATTTGCTCTTTTCTCAGTCTTGCCTTTAGCAATGAGATACAATACTAAAAGGCAAATCCTTGCATATTTTGGTTCCCACTAGGGTGGGCAAGTTATATATTTGGTCCACCGGTGGACCAGGCTTAAAAACCGTTAGATTTAAGAATCTAAAAATATTCCTTATTTGAATAGCTAGGATCTGATGGATGATAAAAGGGTGAAAGTGTAAATAGACCTCTCTTCTTCTTCTCCCTTCTCCCTGGTACTGCTACCCTCCTCCACCACCTTTCCTCAGCACCTCAGCCCATACTCCCGCCTCCTCCCCGCGAGCCCCGACCCCGGCACGGCCGCCTCCGCCTTCGATGGACTGGGAATAACATCAACAAGAACATTCTCAGTCTGAATCCTCAAATGGACATACAAATTGCCAACAAGATGAAGATTATATATGATGTTATCATTTTCAATAGACCCAGTTTATTCTTCCTAAAAGGAGCGTTTGTTTATATTAATCCCATGAACCCAGTACTACATTTGATTCTAAATCCATGCCAAATTGCCAGCAAGATAAAACCCAAATTTCATCAAAACCCAGATCGGAGATGCAACAAATTTCCAGATTTCGTAGCCTGGAGTAGTTGTGGAGGAGGATGAGTGGCAGAGGGGAGGAGGTACTGGATTTGGATCTGAACGGCGCTGACAGCGACAACAATCCAAGGCCCGGCGAGCGAGGAGGTCCATTTGGTGAAGCTGGAGTCACGGCGGTTGGAGTAGGGTGTGACGGCGGAGTAGAGGAGGCCGGAGAGGACGTCGAAGTTGGCGCCGATGTCTTTGAAGACAGAAACAGTGTCGAGAGTGGATTGGTCGTAGCTCTATATGGGTTTGAGGATTAGGGAGTATATGCTGAAGGTGTAGGATGCAGAAGGTGCAGAAGGGGAAGATCTAGATCTAGGGAAGGAGAAGAAGGGATTAGGGTTTTAATTTTTTTATATATAAATTACTAAACTGTTTACACGGATTTTTGGTAAACAAATATCCTCTTAGTTCGACTAAAGGAAGTTTATGTTAAGTTCAAACGTGTTACAACGTGTTTCAATCTTATTTTGATCCTAACAATTTTTATAAATACCTTTCTATACTAAAATCTAATTCCAGATGTTAATGACATTTTTCAGGAAATATATATTATAAGGTCGCATGCTTCAACGAATATGTCTAAGCCTTATAAGGAAAAAGAAGTTTACGCAAGATATGACCGCATCGTCCAGTAAACAAGGAAGACACTTATTCTGTATCGTTCTATGCCACGTCATACCTCAGAATTTCAGAAGAAGTCTTTGAGCGGGAAAGTCAAAATTGTATCTCAACTATTTGCCCCATGCTCCAGTCAGAAGGAAACTAATCTGGTCACGTGCAAACTGATTTATCTTTGAAGAGAGAAGTCTCGATGACCAATGAAGAGGAAAAAGGACAACACGTCAACATCACTTTTCCAAAATGTCTCTCTTCTGCAAAGTAGCCCAAAGCTATCACCACCTACTAGCTGACAAAGTACACCTTTTTGGCTAAAGGATAGTTTTGAACAGCAGCATGCATTTAATGAAGCTACCAACCGGAGATTTGAATCAATGGTTAGATGACACTCACAACGGCTACAAACAACGGCCAGATTTTGTGTCTCAACGGCTACACAACTAGCAAGATCATATATAAAGGACATATCTGAAGATTGAAGAAAAGAAGAAGAGAAATTTATTGCAAGAAAAGAAAGAACTCAGAGCAGTTATCAAAACATTCTTCAAAGCATTAAAAGCTCACAGCAGATTTCCTAAGAGTCAAATCCGATCTCATACCTCTGCTAAATCAAGAGAGAATACCAAACCTTAAAAGAGTCAAACCTCTTCTCTTACTTCTCTCTTAGATTCTGAACTCTTGTGTATTCCAACGTCCTTTCAGAACCCAAAACACTTGAGAGTTCCAGTGCCATAAATTGTCTACACCAACTCTTTTGAGAAGAGATTTCTTGTAGAGCCAAACAATCTTGTTGATTGTAGGAGGAGTCCTGTACAATACTTGGAGAAGTCCGTGATAATACTAGGAGGAGTCCTGTACAATACTTGGAGAAGTCCGTGATAATACTTGGAGAAGTCCTGTCTAATACTTGTATTGGAGAAGTCCTTGATACTTGCTAGTGAAAATCTTGGTGGTGGCCAAGTACTGGACGTAGCCCAATCGTTTAGGGTGAACCAGTATAAATTCCTGTGTGCTGATCGTTCTGCTTTATTTATTTACTTCCGCTGCACTAAACAGTTTTTGAAAAGTCACCAGAACAATTTCCTTAAGAACTTATCTTCTTTTCATAAACTAAAGTTTTAACAAGTAATTTTTAAGAACACAATTCAAACCCCCCCTTTCTTGTGTTACTTATTTACATATCAATTTAGATTTCAGGGTCCTTTTGAGAAAACGCTTTGCCAAAGTGTTGTGTGTACATGAATGTGTTTTCGACAATAACAAGCAGCTCAGATGAAACTGGAATTTATTGAATACGAGTCGATTACAAAACAGTCAAACAAACTAAAATAACATGAAAACTACATGAACTGCAGATTTCGACAAACAAACTGCACAAAAGAACTGGAAATCAACAAGCTGAAATGCAGGGAAACTAAAGTGTTGGTTCTGCAACGTACTCCTTCATCATCACGTTTTGCTCCTTGAGTCTCATTGATGCGGACATTAGAGCTTTCTGGTGAATTTTTCAGAGTTTGAGTTGGGAACCCCCTTTCTGAATTGGATTCTCCTATTTATAGAGTTTCGTGTTCTGCGTGTCCTTGACGGTTTTTTTTTTCTCAGTGGATAGGTTAGTGGGTCTGGTTTCTCCCACGATCTGATGCTTGCTCCGGAAGTTCTGCGCATGGTGGTGGAGATCGTGTGCTTCAACTGCTCCAACCGTTTCCTGGCCATGTTTTCGACCATCGTGGGGGGAATTTGACTTGGTCAATGTGGCACGTGTTACATGTGCCTGTGTTTAGCAGTAATTGTTGTTGTCGAGTTTTGCCGCCCCATTAACTTGGTGCAACTTCCTCTTCCTTTCTTTAGTCAGAATTCGACTTCCTCGAGAGTTTTGGGCTGAATGCGTTTTTCTTTCTTGGGCCAAAATATTGGGCCAACATAAACCCTTGGTCCATGGGTGGACCATTTTTTAAACATGACCACCCTAGTGGGCACCGCATATTTTAGTAAGAAATCTAAACTTTAAGTTTCATTAGGGGGGGAAAAGACAAATCTAAGAAAAATGAATGAAGGTGTAAAAACTAAGGCGTTAAGAAAACTAGCAGAGAAGAGGATCATAATTTAAAAGGAAAAGGTAAATGCCTGAAATAGTTCACCAAACCAAACATTAGGAAAGTAAGGAAACGAGGCTCCACTGTTCAATTTTCACTCCTTCAACACGCTACCACCCGTGAACTCTTCCCGCTTCTTTCTTTGGAACTCTCATCACTGGCTAGATTGGACCATAGTCCATATATTAAAAATATCAAATCTATAAACACTACAAAGGAATAAGCTAAAATCTACTGTTCACTTTGAGAGTTTTATTCAGTGTGTCAAGGTCCACCGTAAGGGCTACTTTTGATTCCTTTTTGTTGCTTTTTTTATTACAAATTGCACCAAATTTATTGGAATTATGTATAAACTATAAAGTAAATAAAATAGATAGGTTCAATAATACCCTCACCCTCTCTCCCCCTCCTCCACCGGAATCCTCAACCCTGGCAACTGCCGCGAGCTCCGCTGCGAGCACCACCATCGCAGACAACCCAGATCTGCCTCTATTCTTCACTTTCTATCGTGCATTCCTTTCAACAGTCGCCGTCCCACCTCGCCGGAGAACCGCCAAACACCTCTTTCAACAGCCGCAAGCATCCCCTTCCTTTCTCCTCCGGCGAGCTCGCAATCTCCGACGACACAACCACCGCAAATCCCAGTTTTTTGACAGGTTAAAAACCCTTTTCTCCTTTATCTGATTTTTTTGCCTTTTTACTACTTTTCTGAACTAGACTGTAAGTGAAAACTTTTCAACATCTAATTTCACTTTTCTGCACCAATTCAATTTAGGACTATACTTTACATCACTTTTTTCCCGCCAGCACCCTATATAAGGCACTCCAATTGAGATTTTTGTGGCACACACTCATACCACACATGAAAATGAAGAGAGTTTGTATGAAGCTGGAGTCAAGAGAAGAAGTTTGTTGTGGAGGAGTCCACGGGAAGGCTGAAGCCAGACCTGATCCATGGGTGAGATTGCCGGAGATAATGTCTAAAGGCTCTTATTTCTGTTACTTCAAGGTATCCAATGCATGCAAAAATAAACAATTTCAAAGAGCTTTTATTTTTACTGTTCATTTTCTGATAAATTTTGTTCATTTGGATTTACTTTTGAATGCCAACCCATAGTTTGTTGAAGATGCTACCACCTTTGTAAGTGGTGATACTAATACCCTTGAATTTTTCTGTACTTCTTTTTAAATTATAGTAAGAGTGATAGAGTTTCTGAATCTTCTTTTGTTGTGTTGTTGTATTAGACTTCCAGTGCAGCAAACTCTATCCACTTCTACCGCAGGTAAAAGTCATTTCTTTTCCTATTCTAATCTTATTTGTTATGACTCTTTTATCTATGTCTAGGAAGTATTTTTCTCTTTGGCTGCATATACCGTAGTGTTGAACATGTGATAATTTCTTAAGTTTCTCACTTTGCAAATAGGAAACTGCAGTTGAGGAACCTATTGAGGTTGTGTGTAAGTCAGTGGACTAAACTATTCCAAAGAAATTTCCTATAGGTATTTTCTTTGGGATTTCTGTGATATTGTGTGTGTTTGATATGTGGAATTGATTCCAGATGCATGAATAGGAGATTCATTCAATAAACAAAGAAGCCCGCCTGACTTGGAAGTTGAATCAAATTTCTTCAAAATCTTAGGGAATAACCATCATAGTCCATAAAAAAACCAACTTGGAGATCCTTAAAACCCACACAACTTATATTTACATTTTATTAAACTTGATTCTTTGGCTTCAGCGTTTGCAAATTACTACAAAGAAAGTAAGAATAGCTCTAGGATTGAGCAAGGAAAGCTCCTTAATGTTTGTCTATAGACAAACTTTTCCAGCCAATGAATTGAACCCTGTCTGATCTGCCATAAACTGAATTTTTTTCAGAGATCTAGAACCTGCCAGTAATTCAACAAAAGTATGTGCCCATTCTCCATTTAATTTGCTGCATCTTAAATCCTGTTTTCTCTTGCCATATTTCTCATAAGGTTTGTTCAGTGTAGTCTAACTTCACTATCTTAATTTAAGTTATGTTGATTCTAATCCCCTTTACTATAAATATTTATACAGCTGTAGTATGGGAAGTACACAGGAGAATTCTATTGTTTCAAAGCATTATCCTTAATATATAACTAGGGTTTAGTTCTTACTAAAAATATTTATACATCTTTAGTTCTTTTTAAATTATAGTAAGAGTTATAGAGTTTCTGAATTTTCTTTCACTGTGTTGTTGTATCAGACTTTCAGTGCAGCAAACTCTATCAACTTCCACCCCAGGTAAAGTTCATATCTTTTCCTATTCTAATCTTTTTCTATGACTCTTTTACCTGTGTCTATGGAAGCATTTTCCTCTTTAGCTGCATGTACCTTGATCATTTCTTAAGTTTCTCACTTTGCAAATAGGAAACTGCAATTGAGGACCTATTGAGGTTGTGTACAAGTCAGTGGACTCAATTATTCCAAAGAAATTTCCTATAGGTATTTCCTTTGGGCTTTCTGTGATATTGTGTGTTTTGAGGTTTATGCTTCCATTTTGAGGGAGCAGTTGATCTGGAAAATAGAGCAGATAAAAAAGAATACCAGGCAATTCACAACCAATTAACTTGGTTGGGAAAAGAATGAGTAGCAAGCTGGCCAACATACAATTTCTTCTATGATAGAAGAAGAGATGGAGGCCAATCCACTTATGATTGTTTATCTACATGACATTTAGGTTCATTACCTCTCTATTCCCTTTTTAAAGTGTGAAACAAATAGATAATTTATTATCAATTGGAGGGAGGATTGAAGTAAATACTTTACTGATGCCTTTAGGACAGTATATTGGTGACAATAATTATTTGTATCAATAGGTTTCTTTGGCTTCTAAATTTTAATTCAAGATTATGCCTAGATTTTATATTGCATTAAAATCAATATGATCAAACAAGATCATGAGCTACTGCTTATCAGTTAACAGATGATCACTAATAACACTTAGCATAAGTCAAACTATCCTGTTCACGAAAGACCTATCATTGTTAACAATTCTTTCATTGTTCTTTTGTTCAGTAGCTGAATTGATGAAGCAAAGGTTTGCTAAGCTGCTTTTAGGGGAAGACATTCAGGTGCAGGGAATGATGTTTCTTCTGCATTGGCTTTGTCAAGCGTCATAACAAACCTGGTTGGTATATACCTCATATAATGCAAGTTAAACAAAATGGGCTTCAATGATATGCTTGATAATGTGGGTTTCTTCTGTTACTTTGGATACTATTGTGGGTAATTTCTCTCTCTTACATTGTGTTTTTTTATATGATTTTCTGCAAATGAAGATTAATGTAAGATAAGCTTTTTGTTATATGCAAAATTAATAACCGAGGTAGAATTTTTTTTTTTGCAGGTCTTGGCTTGGATAATCTATATATGGTGTATTGAAGATTGATGATACATATTATAGTTTCTCATATAAATATGGTTATGAATTGAATAGTGTTGTCAGAACTAGATAGTGTCCTCATTCATCAAGAATTTCAATGGTTCCTTGCATGCTCATGTGCTATGAACTTTATTATTTACATTCCTTGGTTGAATAACCAATGTATGCATAGAACGACATTGACTCTACTTTCCTTAATGTAGTTTTGACAGCTGATTCTATATCATTTATATAGGATGTGGTTATCATGAATGGAAGATAGTTATATTTTTCAGCTGTGATGTAAGAATTGTCATAATATCTTTTTAATTTAAAATAGAAAGAGATTCCTCATTTTTTTATTAATAATATATATTAAAAAATATTTTAACTCATATTGAAAAGAAGTACAAGGGGTACTTCAACCCAATACAATTGGAGAAAGAAGGAAATTATTATTTTTAACTCATTTAGAAATAGTAGTGTATAATAGTATGGAGTAGCAGATTAGTTGCATATATTTATAATTAGAATCAATGAGGTTGACTTTACACAATATGAACTACCACTCTTAATTTCAATCTTGGACAATTGAAATAGTTACTCAAAAATTTCAATCAAACATTTGTTTTTCCTAAACATTGTCCTTCGTATAACTCAGTTATGTTGCTAAATTCGATTTAAAACTTTGTTGTTAACCATTTTATCTTCAACAGCAAAACATATATAGTATTACCATATTTTACACAAAAAGCTAAAGACTTTATTAAGTAGTGGAATTTAATTTTAAAAAATATAATTCTAAATTTATTGTAGTCACATATTTTAGTAACAATATTTATTTTCTCACACCAACCACAAAAAAAAACAGATTTTAAATAAAAACCAATTATTACACATGTATGGTGAAAATTAAATTTGAAATAGATATTGTTGGGGAAAATATGTTTTTATATCCTAGAGTTCAAAATAGATTAATATAACCATTAAATAGTATTTAATTTATATTCATAACAAATTATTGATTGTAATTAAAACTAGCAACCGTGCATCGCACGGGTTACTATCTAGTTCTATACAAAGCAACACAAACCTCACCTTCAAAAATGCATAGTCTAGTCAAACATCTATCCCCACTTAAGTTTTCTTTTTCATTTCTTTTTGTTTGATTATCTCTCAAAGCAAAATCTTGTTTGAACCGGTAAAACTATTATTGATGTTAAAGTTCTTCCTATCAAATATTAGCCTCGAACACAAGGCATACATCTACTTAGCTAGAACACGTTGGTGTCAATTGATATACGTATTTGGTGGTAACTTTTCTTTTCATTTCGACTAACACATCCCAAGCACTTTCCTTCAACCAATCAAACCCAATACAAAAACAGAACTCCAAATCACAAACCATAGATTGCGCCTTCACAAAGCGATCCCTGTGTAGATTGCAACATACACAACAAGCCAAATAAACAATCTCTGTCTTTCTCTGAATTGACACCATAACCAATCCCAACTTGTAAATTCCACGTGTCTCAAATGACAATGCAATTGTCACTAGCTCACAAATAGAAACATGGTATGCAACACAAGCAAACTTAATTGCCTTTCTCCTATACCAAGAAATATAACACTACCACCATTTGTTCTCTTTTATACAATACACTAGTACACTACACTACTAGTAGTTGATTAATACCCCTATTAAACAGGCTTCGACAAGTTCAGAAGCATAAATAAGAATCCTCCAAAATATTAGACAAAAGAAACATCAAGAGCAAAAAGTTAAATAAAAAGCTCCAAAAAGCTATTTGAAACTTAATGCATGATTGGATGCACGGTAGATGATTTTCATGTTTATGGGAGAAGAAACTCCTAATAGCTTTTGAGAGAGTATGATCGATTTTGGAAGATTTAAACATGAATCCAAACATGCTATTAATGGCCATCTCAACTGGTGCTACATTTGCGGACGACATAGCGATAAGCAGCAACCTTTTTCTTCCTGGAGGCAGAGTTATCAACAGAGAGTACCATTTTCCCAGATTCTTTAGAAGTGAATGAGTTGTGAATTGCTTCTTCTGAGGCTCCAATCTTCCTTGGCTTCTCAACTGCAATGGTGTAGCTTCCTTCAGCATTTGGGACAAACTCAGCACTATATTCCAAGTCCCAACCTCCAACCACAATGTCCCACGTGATAGTTGCATCAGCCTAGTTCACACAACAATTAGTAAAGTAATCACCAACAGTGTATAAAAAAACATTAACCTTGTAGTGTTTTGAATTTGAAATAAGTAGATTCCAAAAAACATAATATTTTATCTTAAAAGGAGGAATCATTGAATCAAAGTGTGCATAGGGAAGAGTAAATGGAATGGGGTGAATGATGATCACACCTCAATTCCTTCTATTTGTATGTTTACTTTCTCCCCTCCTTTGACAGTGAACTCAGAAGCAGGTTTTGGGGGACCATTCTGCAAATCGCTGGGACGATTCAGTCCTCCATACTGAACAGGAATGTCTTCAGGCCTTATAAATCTGAGAATAAGAAAAGAACTAATTTCAGAAAACAAACCCAAAGCAGAAATAGAAGGAAACATGGAACAACTATATTTGCTAACTACAAAATGAAAGCCAAGTAAAGACAGCTTTCAATGTTAAAATGAGTGATTAAAATCTCAGACAAATGGAGAAATCTTTACATAAATAAAAATTGAGAAGAATAGGCCAAGTGGCCAACCAAAACATTCTACAAATGTGGATTTGTTGGTTGCAATAGGTAAGAAAATGGACACAATAGACTCACTTGTAGAGTGTCTCTGCAGCATTTCCTTCCTTAGAGATTACAAACTTGCTCTTAGTCCTTTGAGTCAAAAATGGACTGAACATTGAATACAACATGCTAAAGTACCAGGGCACATTGATGAAAATCTGAACCCCCAAAACCGAAATCAAGCAAATGAGAAATTAGTAATTACCAACTCACCTTGTTTCTAATTTTGAAGAACACAACCAAATTAGAGAAACATGAAAAAAATCAAATAATCAAACCTTGCGAGCCACCATTTCAGGGTAATTGTCTTGAAACAGAGAAAGGATCTGATTAGAAGCCACCCTGAGCTCTCTCTTGGGCATGTCCTTAAGGTCAGTGACCTGAATGAGAGAATTGACCCCACCAGGCTTAAAATGAAGAAGCTTGATCCCTCTTTCAAGGACCTGAACCCTCCACCTTAGAAACTTCTTCAGCTTCTCTTCATCTCCAAAAATCCTCTCATACATGTCCTTGTCCCTGAACACCCCATAGGCATTGTAGCAAACAGGGTGTCCCTCTCTGTCATAGCCTTGCATATAAGCAATCACCCCTTCAAGCTCCTTGAACCCCAAATCCTCTTCTGCAACAGTTTCAGCAGCAAACTCTTTCCTCCAAGCCAAGCACTTGAGAAGCATGTTGAGAGCTTCACCAACCCTGAAGTCCCTCGCTCTGAGAAACTTCAAGAGTATCACATCAGCTCTGTCATCACCACCAAGGAGAGGAACACCCCACATGGAAGAACCAGAATCAGAAGAAGAATCAGAAGAAGCAAGGAGCTTTTCCTTGAGCTCCTGAAGGGCTTTCTTCTCAGAGGATTTGAGAAGGGAGATGAAGTAGTTGTCTTCTTTGAAGGAAGGGGTGCGGAGGGTGGTGGCAGCGCCCATTAGAGAAGCTACCAAGCTTTTCTTGGAGGGTTTTGGGGAAGCTTGTGGAGGGTCTTGAAAGGGTGTGTTTTGGTTTTTGAGGGAGATAGGGGATGATGATGATGATAAGGAAGAATCCATCATGAAGGGGGTGTTTTGAGAGAGACCCAGATGGAATCTCTGCATGAAATGGAAAATGCAGGGTGGATTGAGTGTTGAGATGAAGATGGGTAGGTGATTCTCTGCAAAAACACAGCTTCCTCTCTAAATGACAGAGAAAACAGAGGGAAGAAAGAGACAGGGAGAAGAGAGTTTTGTGGCGAGATTTGGATTTTGTGGCGAGATTTTGGGTTTGTGGCGGTTTGCTTTGTGTTTTGTTGTGTGTGAAAGGGAAGGGGAAGAGTGAGAGTGAGTGAGAAGGGAGAATGAAAGAAGAAGAAGAAGAAGAAGAAGGAAATTTGAATGTGGGAGAGAGAGTAAGAGCACGCGCTGTTTTTTGATTTATTTTTTAATTTTGACAGAGGGGTGCGTGTGAATTACTCAAGTGCATTGCTGCTGCAAAAGTTCAGAGTTCAAAGTTCAAACAAGATGCAGGTGCTGCAACTGTCCACTATGCTTGTTGTTTACAGAAAATTAATTTTAAATAATAAGTTATTTGAAGTTTAGGTTATACTCCCTCCGTTCATATTTATCTGTCCAGGAAGAGAAAGTTCACACAAATTAAGGAAAGTAATTAAATTGTGTTGATTTTCATAAAAGTATTATTTGTTTTTTCCTATATAACTCTTTAGAATGTATTTTATCTTTCTTCATTTATTGTTTTTGTAAGGGCATTTCTTGGAAAAACATCAATTAATGCTCTCTTGAAACTCTAAGTGGACAGATATATAGGAACAATTTTTTCTTCAAAGTGAACAGTTAATAAGGAACGGAGGGAGTACTGTATTATAATTTTGTTAATATTTGTCTCATATTTATGTAATGAATGAATTTTCAAAATAAGTATAAATTTAGTTTTTTATAGGTATTATTAATCTCTTTTTAAAAGGCTTATTCAATGCTTTAAGAAGTTTAGAACATACAAAAGTTGAAGATGATATTAATAATAAGGAAAAAAATTTGAGAATGTTTGAAAGATAATCTACACATCAGCATTTATCTATTATTCAAATAAATAAATCTAAATAAAACATAGAAATAATAAAATAAGGCTTAAATATGTTGGAGGCCCCTATAAAATAGGGTTCCTTTGGTTTAAGCCCCTACAAAATTTTTTCTTGGGAATAAGCCCCTAATGAGAAAATAATATATAGTGATAAGCCCCTGCCGTCAACTTCCGTTAAAAAATATATGAGTCAGCAAACGGAGCTGACGTGGACCTTTGCCACCTCATCAAGTGGGCCCACAAGCTGTTGACGTGGAAATGAGAAGAGAAATATGAAAATGTCAAATGTGGGATTTGAACCCAAGACCTAGAGCATAATGGGCAACATCCTTCCCACTAGGCTACAAGCTGCATCTTTAATACAAGTGCAAAATTTGATATATATCTCATTTAAACTGACAATTTTTTTTAAAAACACCATAATCAGGATTCGAACACCATAAATGGAGGATCATACTCAATGTCCTTACAATTGAGCCACTGGCTCATTTTGTTATTCATGCGCACAACAAAATATATATATATATATATATATTATGTAAAAAAAAGAACAAGAATTCAACCCCACTTAAATCATAAAAAACTATTATTTTGTTCTTTCAGTATATATACTCAGTAGTACTTAAAAAAAGTCAATATATGAACTCTAATAAATTTGTAAGATTTAACTTTTTTACGTTTTAAAGTTTTGTAAATATGTTTTTCTATTTACATTTAATATTTTATTTTGTTTCAAATTGATACATTATATAAGAGCGTATAAGAGCCTAAAAATGTAATTTTTAGAACTACCACATCAAATTTATTTAGCATTATCAGTTTGTTTTTAAATATATATTTAGTTTTGCGCTAAAAATACATGCATAAATTAGGCATTGACTTAGTGGTTAGAGCCTCCTCCATGAACCTCTATGTTTTGGGTTCAAATCATGCTTAAGACATTTTTAAATTTTTGGTTGAAATATTAGCAGCTTCAGTTTAAATAAGATATATATTAAATTTTGCACTTATACTAATGATGCAGCTTGTAGCCTAGTGGGAAGGATGTTGCCCATTATGTTCTAGGTCTTGGGTTCAAATCCCACATTTTGCATTTTCATATTTCTCTTCTCATTTCCACGTCAGCAGCTTGTGGGCCCACTTGATGAGGTGGCAAAGGTCCACGTCAGCTCCGTTTGCTGACTCATATATTTTTTAACGGAAGTTGACGGCAGGGGCTTATCACTATATATTATTTTCTCATTAGGGGCTTATTCCCAAGAAAAAATTTTGTAGGGGCTTAAACCAAAGGACCCCTATTTTATAGGGGCCCCAACATATTTAAGCCATAAAATAATAATGTAGTAAAGAAATGGATGTTAGAGATAAAAACAAGGCTTAATTACAACTTTGGTCCCCGACGTTTACCAATGCCACGATTTTGGTCCTTCACCTAATTTAATTACATGGATGGTCCCCGACGTTGTAGGTCGTGTGCAACGTTAGTCCTACCGTTTATTTCTTAATGAAGGAGGCTTACGTGGACGTCTAGTTTGAGAGAAAAAGGAGATCTGAGGAGAGAGGGGAGCACGTGAGTATCACGTGAACTCACGTGAACCTTATATGAACCCATTATACCCAAATCTGAAACCCTAGGGATCTAAATCGCGTTACCTTCTTCGTTCCAGGGAGGTCAGGGGTTTGGGTATAATGAGTTCAGATAAGGGTCACGTGATACTCACGTGCTTCCCTCTCTCCTCATACCTCCTTTCTCTCTCCAACTGGACGTCCACGTAAGCCTCCTCCATTAAGAAATAAACGGTAGGACTAACGTTGCACATGGTCTACAACGTCGGTGACCATCCATGTAATTAAATTAGGTGGGGGACCAAAATTGTGGCATTGGTAAACATCGGGGACCAAAGTTGCAATTAAGCCAAACAATAAGGAGGATAACAACTGAATTGAGTTCTTGAAAGAAAAAAATTAGTGTGTGATTGAGTTATGTCTTAACTCACGCTCACTTGCTTTGAAATTTGACATTTAGAATTCCATCAGCATGAACATGAGTTAACAAATTCAAAACGTTCGTTGAAGTTTCATATAATTCAAATTAACTCTTCATGCACAATCATGTGTCAATTTGATTTTCATTTTAAAACTACATTTACTTTCTCATTAATTGAAATCACGAATGACCATGCACATCCATCTAACAAAATGAGTTACTGAATTAGGTGTTTTCCCGATATACACCCTAAAAGAGCCCAATATGTAATTTTGACATCCTCTACCATGGAATTAAACTCAAAGCTTAACTTCAGCATTAGTGAAAATTTCATATCCTCTCCATTGATGTGATGTGTTAATGAAGGATAATCTGATGAGTTGAATTGTAGTAGCGGGGGGAATAAGTTAATTCACAGGTTAGTGGAGTGGGTGGAAAAGGGAGATTTTGCAGAAAATTTGTGGAAGCAAGAGATAGTGAAAATTAAAGGATAAAGAGTAGGCGCGGAGAGAAGCATGATAAGAATAATTGAGAACTCAGATTTGGTTGCAGCACCAACCCACACTCATTCGTCCGGTTGGGAAATTGCAGTGCACGGGTTTATTGGCTCCAGTACTCTTTGGACCACAAACTGCCCCCTTTTGCCTTTCATGTAACCAGGCCCCATCCCTTTTTCTAAAGAGAATTTTCATTTACACTAAAAATTATTAAATTTTCATGTATTCAAATCAAGAGTGATTTTGTTAAAAATTGATTTCAATACTATGATATAATATTTTATAGCTTAATTTGATTACATGTATGTACGATAAATATAATTAGGGTTGTTCATCGGTCGGACTTGTGCTAAATAGTCGGTTTTATCGGATGAAAAATATCAAAACACCGAACTCACCATTGGCCGATTAGTGGTTATAGGTTCTTTGGATTCGGTTTGCACGGGTCACAGTTTTCTCAGGTGGGTTCAAACGAGTTGTTAACCATGAAAAAAATTCACACAAAAAAAGATGATGCAATACGAAGTTGGCTTCACTTTGACGGTGACATAGAATGAAACTCTACTTGGATAAATGTCATTTATCTGAATAAATGAACTCTTAGATAAAACATCATTAGCTTTCAAGAACTCATTCAGATTTATGATTGTTAAAGAGTAGAGAAAAGTTTGAGGGAGGAGACAAGTCAGATAACAAAGTTGGTAATGGGGGTAATGTGAAGTTGTGAACCATTTGGATGGGTTTGAGGGAAGAGATGTTAATCGGACGGTTTCAGTCGGACTCGAGTTAAAATAGTCGGTTTTGTCAGGTGAAACATCAAAACACCAAGACCCGCCACCGACCGATCAGTGGCTACGGGTAGTTCAGATTCGGTTTCTCGAGTGACGGTTTTTTTCAGGTGAATCGGGTTTCGGTCAGTAGTGAATTATTGGGCAGTCCTAAATGATAAATTAAATTGGTTTGCTATCTCTTGTCAACTTTCACTAAATTTGTTATTGCTTTGTTTGGTTTAAAGAGAGAAGAGAAAATGAGTAAATAGAGGAATGCGAAAAGTATGGTAGATTTTGTAGGTATTTGATATATGATGGAAAGAAAAGAGAATTGAAAAAAAATGAGGGGCAAAGTAAAATTTTGTGTCAAAATATATTTTACCCACATGATATATATATATTTTGTGGTCACATTTTTACTGTTCTAGAAGTCGGACACGACCACAAATAAGAAAGGGGAGAAAAAGAAGAAGAAAATACACTCGCTCCATTTACAAATTTAGCACATACTCAATAAAGATGATGGACCCACTTGTGAGTTCTCTCTCGACTAAGTTCTTGCATACTAAACAAGGTGAGTCTATCTCAATCTTGTGAATCATGCTCTCTCTTTGCTCTCTCATCTCATTTTCTTCGGTAAAAAATGTAGTGTAACAATTGAAAATGCACCCTTATATAGGGTATCAACGTTTTTCTCACATGGAGATTGATGTAGGTCAATGAGTGAATTGTCAACCTTGTTGCATTAGGAGCTGGGAGTGTTTCCTGATGAAGACTAGCCGACCTATTTTTCAGGATTCCGGCCAAGTGTACCTTTAGTAATTAATGATAACCTATAAAATCAGGGAAAACATAAATGAGACATTAATCCCGGGAGACAAAAGAATGAATGGTTTGGTATTCATTTCATAATAATGTTTTTTTTTTTATAAGCAATATTGAATTATATTGAATGAAGTACAAGGGGTACTTCAACCCAATACAAATGAGATAAGAGGAGGAAAGAAATTAAGAGTAGTAGCAATACAATTAACATCAAAAGCGAGGACCTCCTACTACTAAAAAACCCACCACCCACCACCTCCTTAGAGACAGATTAGAGAACACATGCCTCGTTAAAACCTTACCCGGAAAAACCCCCTTGAGAAAACCTGGTGAAGGAAAAAGAGTACATGGATTCAATAATCAAAATGAAGTCTCCAAGAAGGACAATATAGAATATCATAGGGACTAATACAGCACAATTCCTGCATTCTAAACAATAGCCTTCAAAAATATGAGGCAGGCAGAAAATTCCTTCAAGTTCCTTCAAAATCCTTCTCCAAAACATAAGCCAAGACTACTTAATCCTTCATCATGAGAATATCCATGAGTAGCGTGCAACCATATAAGTCAAGTTTGTCATAAGAACCAAATTAGATTCAACCCTCCAATTGCCATACAGACCAGAGATATAACCTCCACAAACAATGCTTCTTACTGCTGATAATGCATTTCTTTTCAATAAAGAACAGCTTTCCACGAATTGGGCAAAGTGATAGCTCGGTTCGTCAGGGAGCACCAGCACCAAATTAAGCCAGCGAAGCAGCAGAGTCCATACCTTCCACGCAAAGCCACACGTGAATAACAGATGAGAAGTAGATTCTGTTTCTGAACCACACCAAGGGCAGGAAAGATTGCCAATTGGGATATTTCTTCGGGCTAAATTTTCCTTTGTCTGTAATCTATTTAAGAGAACACGCCAGCCCAATGCCACCGCATTCGAAGGTGCACACGCCTTCCATAATTTACTGAATACTGTTACACCAGCTGTAGTATCCAAGCCAGAGATAAGATCATAAGCAGACTTTACAGAGTAATGGCCATCGCCTTCCAAAGTCCACACCCATGTATCTTTTTTCCCTTTATCTTTTTTCCCTTTGATCAGCGAGTAAGAAGAGATTATCTGCTTCATAACACCAAGTTTCAAAGTATCTTCACCAGAAATTCTTTCTTTCCATTTAAGGTCCCAAACCCACCTATTTTCCACCCAATAACCCATCTCCATGATTTTACACTCTTGTTGGTCAGACAACAAATATAAGCTAGCAAAAGTTTCTTTGAACAAACCTTTGCCATGCCAATTATCAGTCCAGAAGCATGTATCATCTCCCTCTCCAATTCGGTGGCTCACAGTATTATCAAACCAAGAGCCCTCCACATCTGTACAAGAAGCTAGCAGGTCCTTCCACCATGTTGAGTGTTTAGAGCACGAACCTGCACCATATTTAGCTGATAAAATACGGTGCCATAACTTATCACGTTCGTGTAGAAGACGCCATCGCCATTTCCCAAGTAGGGCTAGATTAAAGCTCTCCAAGTCTCTTACTCCAAGCCCACCTTCCGCCTTCGGTTTGCAAACCAGATCCCAAGACACCCACGCAATCTTTCGGACTTCATCAGATCCGCCCCACAAGAAACGCAACATGATCTGCTTACAGCGATTGATGATTCCCTTCGGCATCCTAAAAAAGGAGATAAAATATAAAGGCAAAGAAGTTAGTACACTTTTAATTAAACAAATTCGCCCTCCAAAGGATAAGTTTTTGCCTTTCCAACTCGAAAGCCTTTTTTCCAATTTAGTTATTACAGGTGACCATGTAGCCAGTTTCCTCGGATTAGCTCCAATTGGAAGTCCTAAGTAAGTGAAAGGGACCTCCATTGTTTTACAGTTTAGCATCGCTGCGAATCTGTTTGTGGTAGATACAGGAATAGAAACACCCGCAATTTTACTTTTGTGAAAATTGACCTTCATCCCTGAAACTAATTCAAATCCTCTCAACACACTTTTCAAAGTTACCACATTTTCAGCACATGCGTCACCAAAGAATAACGCATCGTCTGCAAACTGCAGCAAATCAACATCCACACCAATCCCCTTACCTACCTTCAAAGGTCGATAATTATTAGTTGCTACCGCTTGTTTTAATAGACCATTCAACCCTTCAGCCACCACTAGGAAAAGAAATGGAGCAAGTGGGTCTCCTTGCCTAATTCCCTTCTCTATCTTAAACTCATCAGTTGGGCTGCCGTTAACCAATACGGAAACAGAGGTTGATTGTAAGCATCCATGGATCCATCTCACCCATTTTTCTCCAAAGTTCAGTCTCCTCAACATATATAGCAAGAAATTCCATCTGATTTCTCAACAATAAGTATATTCAATTTGGTGGTGTTACTCTAGAAAACACAAGGTGATAACTTTACATAGTTTTTTTTTTTGAAACTAATAACTTTACATAGTTAGTTATCACTGATACAATTTAGTTTTTCTTAATTATATTTATAATTACTATATTTATCAAATATTAAAATTTAAAATGCTTAACTATTGATATTTTTAACAAATCATTAAGTAAATGAAGCATTAGAAAAATACATAATAGAATTAGAAAACAACAGAAGCCCTAATCAAATAAAAAAGCGGAAAAATCCTCAATCCAGTGGTGGTGAGGCATCCATGTGAGGTATAATGTGATTAGTAATACTACTAACACTAGAAATTAACCCCATGCAACGCACGGGTTTTTTTTAAATAGTAATTTTTAATTTAATTGTGATATTTAAATTTATGTAGAGGTAAAAAAAATGTAAATGGAAGAAGCTTTGGAATATCAAAATACATATTAATTATAATTATATTGAAGAAGTTTATTAAAACTTTATTATGCACTATATTTTTAATATATTGTGCATATTTTTCATCTTTCTCAACAATAAGTATATTCAATTTGGTGGTGTTACTCTAGAAAACACAAGGTGATAACTTTACATAGTTTTTTTTTTTTGAAACTAATAACTTTACATAGTTAGTTATCACTGATACAATTTAGTTTTTCTTAATTATATTTATAATTACTATATTTATCAAATATTAAAATTTAAAATGCTTAACTATTGATATTTTTAACAAATCATTAAGTAAATGAAGCATTAGAAAAATACATAATAGAATTAGAAAACAACAGAAGCCCTAATCAAATAAAAAAGCGGAAAAATCCTCAATCCAGTGGTGGTGAGGCATCCATGTGAGGTATAATGTGATTAGTAATACTACTAACACTAGAAATTAACCTCATGCAACGCACGGGTTTTTTTTAAATAGTAATTTTTAATTTAATTGTGATATTTAAATTTATGTAGAGGTAAAAAAAATGTAAATGGAAGAAGCTTTGGAATATCAAAATACATATTAATTATAATTATATTGAAGAAGTTTATTAAAACTTTATTATGCACTATATTTTTAATATATTGTGCATATTTTTCATCTTTCTCAACAATAAGTATATTCAATTTGGTGGTGTTACTCTAGAAAACACAAGGTGATAACTTTACATAGTTTTTTTTTTGAAACTAATAACTTTACATAGTTAGTTATCACTGATACAATTTAGTTTTTCTTAATTATATTTATAATTACTATATTTATCAAATATTAAAATTTAAAATGCTTAACTATTGATATTTTTAACAAATCATTAAGTAAATGAAGCATTAGAAAAATACATAATAGAATTAGAAAACAACAGAAGCCCTAATCAAATAAAAAAGCGGAAAAATCCTCAATCCAGTGGTGGTGAGGCATCCATGTGAGGTATCCTGTAAAGCACGCAACTATTTGGAAGAAAGGTGTTACATGGAAGGAGAACTGAATTGCACAAGCACAATCGACTGGAATCAAGGTGCGCATCATTTGCATCGAAGGATCCGTCTCCCACGACACCACCCACGTCGTTATCACTCTGGTCCTCTTCATCGAATCCAAAAACCCTTCCAAACCCATCAACATGTACCTCAAATACCTTGGTGGCACCATCATTGTCGGTTCCCTCTGCATCCATGTTAAGTTTCTCTATTCCTATTTTCCCTCAGTCTCATTTCTTACAACCCATTTTGCTAAATCCCAGATAAACCTTCATTTTCAATGTTCTGATGTTTAAATGCCACGGTTTTGATGTACCCCTTATATAGTTAGTTTCTTACTTATTGAGAACATAGTTGAAAAAGGTGCTTTAATAACTTCCTTTGTCAAAATGTGCCATTATTGTAACAATTTCTTTCACTACATTGTCTTAAAAACATAAACTCAACTAAAGCTTCTAGCTACGTTATCATTTTCTACTCTTAATTTTAGCAGGTGTAGTCAGTGTAAGGATGCTACCTCTTTTCTTATTTTTTCCAGTTCTCATATTTTGGAAAGTTAAGAAAAACAACTCATATTTTAGGTGGTTGAAGAGGCATATTAAAAAGAAAAAGTAACTTGTTAGTTTCTGTTTTTCTACTTTGCTAGGTGTGCTTGATGCCACCATCTGATGTACTGGATCTTCCTTTAATTTCTTTTATACAATTTGAATTTTCAAAAAAAAAAGTAACTACTTTTGGGTTTGGGGCGTTGAGACTGCATGGTTTTCTAATTTTATGCCAGTGGCAATCCAAGCAAGTATCTTCAGTACTTTTGTAATTGGAGCCAATTTGAAGTCATATTTTTCAATTGATTGAAATCTTTAAAATTTGTTTCCTATTCTCTATTATAATTGTTCATTCATTTTATGGTCATTGTAGTTATTTATAGATCCAGATTTGGTGCTAGGGAACATTTTGAGTGGTACGTACTTCCAAATTTGGCCAATGATGTGTTGGTGGCATGAAGATCGAAGTTCTTTTAAAGTCACTTGCACCAACTTCTAAAGTATATTTCTATGTTGTTGGACATTTGCTCTCTTTGATGGATTGAATTGGGTTGTTATTTTTTTGTCCATTTTTTTTAAAGGAAAAATTCATATATAATAGCACAAGTGGTGCTATACCCAAGTACAAATAGGTTAAACAATAAAGAGTAACCAAGCCACTTAGCCATAATGACAAATATGTAGGACAATATTGAGGAGTGGAAGATTCCTATTCTTATAAAATCCTAAGTGAAGAGTACAGTGATGTATTATATTTTACACTTACAAATTTAGTGATCATATAAATTTATGTGGTTCACATTTTGTTGTTGGCCGGAAAGGTAACTTGGCAAAAGTTTCCTTTCTGTTTGGTGTTGTGTATTAGTTTTTTTTTTTATGTTAATGAGTTGTGTCACATAGATACACAAATGATGATGTATTTGAATGATTCAATTGGATGAACAAAATAGTATAGAAAAGCATAAGAGAGACTATAAAGTAGTTAGCTACCTGATGAAGCAGCAAACACAATTTTTTTTTCTAGCCCTTAGCCTTGTAATGATTGTCCTGTAGAGAAAAATTTTTCTAGTACCTCCATGTCATAAACAAAGTAGAGCCCTGCAGTATTGGCGGTTACCGCGTGTATAACATGATTGTATATTTCTCTTTGCTGCTCATTTAGTAATCAGTGACATTTTTCGTGCTTCTCTTCTCTAATAAGTGTGTTGTCCAATGTTTCTATTGCTGAGTTCTGGCAATGGAATTCCATCAAAATCAATGAGATATTACTTACGATTCTTGATCAAAATCTTCTCAATTTCAATCAACTAATGTTATAAAATATGACATACTTGCTGAAATAACTAGTGACGGTTTCCATTTTTTTCTCACTTTGATGAAGTCGATATGTATGACTTAAGTGTGTGAGTGATTTGTTTATATAGAGATACATAATAGATGCATAGTTTAATTTAATCCATTGTATTTTTTTTAATGTAGGTAGCTGAAAAGTCTTTTATTTTTTATCAGTTTGGAAGTTGCAGTACTGTCATATAATTGTATAATGCAGGTTACGAAATTTGAGTGATTTCCTCAAGGAGGTAACTGTTAATATATGAATAGCTCGTCTCAGTCACAAAAATTGTTAAGAAATGGTTCACATCCTGTGTTCGAGAAATGTCCATCTTTTAATTAATAAGTTGAATAGCTTAGTTACTGAAGTTGTTACGAAATGGTTCACCGTTCAAACATGTGTTCTAGAAATGCATCCTTTTAATAGCCTTTTATTACATAATGAAGGTTACGACCTTTTAATAGTTTTTTCTTCATAATGCAAGTTATGGAAGCTGTTATGAAATACTAAGACGAATAGCCTTTTGTTCAACTTCATTGCTTAATGTAGCTTAAAAACACTTTATTGCTTAATCTATTTAATACTAAGCTACTAAGCTCAAGTGAGCTTTATATATATATATATATATATATATATATAGATATAGATTATAAAGAATAAATCCTGCAAAAGGAGTTATACTCCAATACTACACAATATGGCAAAGGTAGGAGTTAGAATGTAGTAAAGGCAGCAATTAGATCTGCTGCTTGGAAAGCCACTACCAAAGCCTAAGGTCGCAGTTGTGATTATTCGAAACCACAGTTAAATTTTCCTAGAAATGCATAAACCTCCGAAACCACAATAATTTAAAAGGGAATAATGAAAAAGAACCTAACCTAAATGAAGAAGAAGATGAAAACGACTTGAGCAACGATGTAGCAGCTATGACAGCGCATAGAACAGCGATGGTGACGTAGAGAAAACTCAAAGATGCAGTTTACGTAGGTATGATCTAGACGCAGTGACAGAACTCGAAGATGCAGTGAGGGTTAACAGAGAGGAAGATCATGTAGTGAAGGTGGAGAACGCAGTGGGAGTAGACAGATTGAGTTTCATCGCGAAGATATGGTGTCAAACGCACTCGTAACCTAAAAATCTCATTCGTATCTAAGGTAGTGGTTCTTCCTAAAATTGGCGCGAATAGCCCGAACCACTACTGTTAGTGGGCCAAATGTTCTGATTCTAACTTAACTCAATTCCAAAGAATGCTCCCATAATCCGTGGCCCAACTGCGCAAAAAAAAAAAAACGGATTTGGATCGTCTCCTACTAAATTTCTCTCTAGCAACCCCGCAGCACAAATCCTGACCATGTGATTAATCCAACGACAATAAAGGGAACGTGCACGATTTCCTACAAGAGTGAAAAGACAAGGTAGCACATTGTTGCATGACGTAAGGAAATTTGGACACATTATATGGGTTCATTTACTGTACACAAGGTTTTTTTTGTGCATGGTTGCACAAACCTAATTTTACATGCTATTGTAGGTTCAGCAGGTCTTTATTTTTTTACACTTTTAACCCATATTTATTATAAATGCTAATTTGACCCATATCTATTATCATTTCTATAATGGCCCATAATCATATTTCAACCAGAAATTCATCACTTCCTCAAAAATTCATCCCCTCCCCAGAAAGATATTCATCTCTCCCCCATAAATTTCCCCAGAAAATCATTCAAACGAGAGCATCATATTTCAACCAGAAATTCATCCTTTCTACCTTCACCCCTTCCCCATAAATTCATCTAAACTCAACCCAAACCCAAATTCAGAAATACATCAACCCAAACAACATACCCAGCAACCCAACCCCCTATCCGCCCTTCTCTCCCTCTCAATCTCCCTCCACGCCTCCCACAACCCAACCCCCTCGGCGCCGGCGCTACCACTTTCTCTCTGACTGCAGATCGTTGATTCTCGAAGAGAGGCGATGTGTGAATATGTTAAGTGTTCGGAACTTGGAGAGCATTTGTAGTAGTTCATATCACGAGTTCATATCCAGATCATTGTAAATGTGGATCTGAAATATTGTTTGGGATCATACTAGAATTAAAAATATATGTGGGCCAATAGTGTGAAAAGAAAGTAACCTGCTCAAAACCTACACTAGCAGGTAAAATTAGGTTTGTGCAATCTTACACAAAGAAATCCTTGTGTACAGTAAATGAACCCACATTATATTATGTAATTATTTTTTACTACATTCATTATTAATGTTTTTTTTGGCAAAAAAAGTTAAGCAAAAAAAACTGTGAATATTTTTGCACATATGTTTTTACCTTTTGGATCTAAATTAAACTTTCTATTTAAACTTACATATAAATATTCTCTATATTTTATGAAAATAAAATGAGAGTAAAAAAAATTAATAAATAATTTAAAAAATTAGAACATTTTGAACTTTTTGTCGGCAAATAAAACTTTTAAATTTCAATGAATTTATTCAAATAATAGATAAAATACCTATTTTCAGAATAAATTAAAAGCAACTTCTAATAATGTTATTTCTCAATCTCTGATAGAGAATCTCTAAATCTCACAGTCTTGCTTTTCACCTTCGTCCCCGATCGCGTCGTTCACCATGTCGATCTCGACCTCCACTGTCCTCGGATTCTCTATTGAGTTTGGCGCACTTTACTTCACTTCTGCTTCTTCTTTACGACTAGGCGTTTGGTCTATTCAAGTCAGTCCTTCATCGGTGCGTCGTTTATGAAGAGGATTCAGTGACGACCCTTTGCTCTTCCTCTGCTTTGCTCAGAATTTTTTTTAACATGGTTCGAACCAAATAAGGAGCAATTGTGGTGTGACATCTTGTTTGCAAAGTATGGTCACGATGAGTCTTCAAAGGCCTCTATTTGGTGGAAGGATTTAATGGATTCTTGTGTTGGAGAGGATGCAGAACAATGGTTTGAGAGAGGAATATGTAGGGGGTGGGGGAGGGGATTGATATCCGATTTGGACGGAGGATTGGCATGGTGAGGGTCGTTTTCAAGACTATTTTGCTGAATTATTTGGTGTTTCTGAACAACAACATAAACAAGTGATTGAGATGGGGTTGTGGGTACATAACAATTGGGTATGGATCTGAGATGGGAGGGGGAAGTTGTGGGAAATCTTGTCACTCAGAGGAATGATTTGATGAGAATTATTTTAGCCATTTCATTGATTCTGGGGTATAAGGATTCTTGGTGTTGGACGCGGGAAGGTAGCGGGGTGTACACAATTAAATCTGCTTATGAGGTGCTCATGGACTTGGACAATTTAGAGGTTGATTGGATATTCAGAGGTATGTGGTCTGCTTTGGCTCCTTCAAATGCACTGTGTTTTGGTTGGAAGGTGTTGCTTGACCGTGTTCAGTTGAAGGTCAATTTGATGAAGAGAAATGTTTTTCTCCCCAACACAGCCTGCCTCTTCTGTTCGGTGTCCTTGGAATTCACATATCACCTATTCTTTTCATGTTTTTACGTGTGGCAAGTCTGGGAAAGGATTGCGAGTTGGTTGGGGTGGTATCGAGTTTTCCCATAAGCAGCGGAAGATCATCTAAGGCAATTTGTTGGGGACAGGGTTGGTCACGAAAAGAAGGGACTATTCGCCATTTCGGTAGTTGTAATTTGGCAGCTTTGGATTGTAAGGAATGGTAAGGTTGGAGGAGGAGCCGGATCCAGGGGTGGTTTTTGAACAAGTTTGCTTAAAGGTTTGGACATGACCGAAGGCAAAGAATAAGAATTTTTCTCATGCAATCTTTGAGTGGTATAGTGAACCACCTTTGTGTTTTAATGTCTAGTAATTCATGAATTTTTTACAGGCTCTAGAAACTTACTCTCTCAATTTCCTTACTTGTGAGGCTTGTGTATAATGGTTTGAGGTACCCCTTGTATCTCTTTAAAAAATATTTTGCCTATAAGAAAACTATTGCTCACTTCTAGTGGACTTAAATTCCTATCATTCACAAAAACCCGTTTCCATAGTTATGGGGTGTAGCTTCTTCCAATAATCATTAAGTGAGTATTAATGGTTCCCTATCTCTTTATTTTAAAAATGAATGTGAGTTTTTCATGAGTCAACATTGCAATTCAATAAATATTTATAAGGCATTAAATTTATTCACTTAAATTTACTAAGAGTATCTCCAATGCTAGGTTCTTAGTTCTTAGTTCTTAGCATTATTTATGTGGGCTCGTACTGCCACATGTGCTTAAGCAACTCTTTGCAGATTTTGTTTCAACCATGATTTCTTAGTTTTTAATTAGCACTATTCATCTAGTCCCACAGTACCATTACACTAGTAATATTTTTTATTTTCATATAATTTTAATTTTAATTTAAATGCTAATTCAATACTTAAATTAAATCCGTTAATGAATGAGAGAAAAAAATTATTTTTTTATGCTAAGAACTCAAAAAGTAAAACACTAAGAACTCTACGTCAGCCCTCTCCAATGGTCAAGAACTCATTTCTTATTTAATTTATTAGCTTAGAAATAAAAACTAAGAATTTTGCATTGAAGATGCTCTAAGAGAAAAAAGAGATGGATATCACAATGGGTGCGACTTGCGAGATGTTCACCTGATGATGAGAGACAATGGATAAATAGACTCTAATGCATATGCTCTCCCTAAAAACAGAGATGTCAGCGTAGTTCCAAAGCAACCTTCTAACTTTAAAATTAAACCATATATGAAATGAATAACATTCTTAATGTATACCCAATGGCCAATAGTGTGACGTTCAAATGCATTATAGTGTTATATATAATCATATACTTAATGGTCCTAAAATACAGTTGTGATTCCACCAAAAGTCTACTAATTTCTTCCATTAGAGTTTCTTGCTCTGATTAAAGGTCGGCAAATGCAAGACATGTGTAATCAGTAATCTCAAGCATGCACTTGTTTTGGTATTAAAAGTTGGGATGCCAAATTTGTTTATATAGAGTCATCGTTATAATATCAAGGATGACCTATGTCAAAGTAACCGTTTGAGTTAATAAATTGATCTTATTTTTCACCCTTTCATGTCTTGTGTTCATTACATTAGTTGAATGAGCTAGCTTTACAGAGTGTGCCTGACCTCTAAACAACATTTTGTCGTGTGTTTGCAAGAACATTTTTACCCCACAGAGTCCACATAATTTGAATGATATGCATGATTATCAGTTAAGCTTATGGAGGACATATCCCTTTCAATTGAATGTCATTATATATCCACCGTTGGTCGAAGTTTTCACTTTTCATTATACAAATTGATAGTGATTGGCCATTCCATGGCCATATTTTTTCTGTTATCAAATGTCAATTTCTCTGTCTAATAAGCTTAATTTTCTTTTGAATGTGTCTGTCCTATTTCTGACGTGAAAGTCTACATGTTTCTTTTTTTATTTGAAACAGTTTTTTTTTTTTTTCATTTTTGAAAAGTATATTTAACGATTTAGAAACCACAATGTACGCAATATTAAACAAAGGGAATTGTTATTCAGACCCCTCAAAATTGGTAAATTGTCCAAAATGCTCTTGTTTAAAAAAAAATTTCCCACTTTCCCCACTAACTCCCCCCCCCTCCCACTTCTTCAAACTTCTGAAACCCCCCCCCCCCCCCACAAACACATTTCAGTCATTCAAAATCTCCCTCCCTCTCTCACGCATCTCCTCCACTGCCTCCGCTTGCCACCGCCATCGCAACCGAGTGGAGTCGCCGCCACCCCCATCGCCACCTTCTGCTGCCAACCATCCAACATTCTTCCCGAAACCCAGGTTTGTTACGCGACCCGACCCATCCTGTTATGGTTTTGATCGCACCTTGTAGATGCGTCTGTGTCGCAGCTTGAAGGTGCGTGTTCAGAATGCACGCACCTTAAGGGTGCGCTTGAGACGCACCTTTAAGGGGCGACACAAACGCACCCTGAGAGTGCGTCACAGACCCTTATCTATCAAAGCTTCAATGCCTTTATGTTTTTGTTCTGTTTTGAGTCTTATGTTTCCAATGTTGGTTCAGATATGGCAAGAACAAAGAATTTGAATGTGCCCCCGGCCAACGAAAGGAGAATCCCCCCACGGCATCGGTACGTAAGGAGCGTGAAGCCGCCGCCCTACGAAAGAAAGAAGAAGCACGTAAAAGACATGACGAGGCAACCCGAAAAGGCGTGCAGGTAGTGCAACGACTGCTGCCAGTGCAGTACAGGAGCCTGAGCCTGAGCCTGAACCAGTACAGGAGCCTGAACATTATGATATGGTTGATGCAGAACACGGTTCTGGTGAAGGAGAGGAGGAGAGTTCTGGTGAAGAAGATGAGGAGGGTTCTACTGAGGAGGAGGAGGAGGAGGAAGAGGAGGACGGGGATAAACAAGTGGATCAAGGTGAAGAAGATGATGATGATGACATATTCTTTCCTGGGGGCCTTGTGACAATACCTTGCTGAAGAGCTTCAAGCAACATATATCACTGGAGGTGTGGAAGCATTACAAGAAACCTGCTGAAGTGCTTGATAGGGGTGTCTTGAAAACCTACCACCATGGGAATGCTATGCTTGAGAATGATAAGGAAAAGCAGGGATGTGAAAAAATGCTTTTCGACTTATGTAAAGGGAAGGGTTGAGGCTGCTGGTCTATTGCCTTTGTTGACATGCAACCTTCCCTTTGTTGACAAGACCATGCTAACAGCGTTTGTGGAGAGATGGCAGCCGGAGACATCATCTTTCCATATGCCATTTGGGGAGATGACCATCACACTGGATGATGTTAGTTCTTTGCTACACATTCCTGTGAAGGGAAAATTCTTCACTCTCCCAGTCCTGACTCGTGAGGAAGCAGCCACTGTATTGCATAAACAACTTGGTGTTACACAAGCAGCTGCTGAAGAGGAGATCCGGAAGTCCTTAGGACCTTATGCTCGTTATACATGGTTGTTGAAGGTGGTTGAGGACATGGCTAAGGAAGGGAAGACCAAGAAAGCTGCTAGATATTTCTTGCTGCGTTTGGTGGGATGACGATCTTCTGTGGGAAGACAAACAACAAAGTGGATGTTGCATATTTGGGGATGTTCATGGACTTGGAAAAGGTTGGGGAGTATGCATGAGGCGCCATGGCATTGGCTTTCCTTTATGACCAACTGAAGGACGCCTCCAAGGTCTGCACCACTAGCCTTGGAGGATACTTAAATCTGTTTCAGTTATGATTCTATAACTCTTATTTTAGTTAAATTGTAATTAACGTAATTTAATGTATAAGGTACCACATTTTGATGTATGAGTATTTGATTGCAGGCATGAATATTTGAGCACTTCCCTGCTTCATTGTTTGATAGAAACCAGAGCAGGAAATACAGTAAGAAAGACCCGCGAGCTTGCAAATGGGTCACCAAGAGGGGAACTGTGGACCTGCATGCGAAGAGGCTAATCCTAGATGACCTTAGGGATAGCAGTGTTATATGGACTCCATATGACGGGCATAGAGTGGATTGGCCCTTTCGGCAGGAGTGTCTTTACAGTGGGTGGATTCGGCATTCAGGCATCATCCGCCCATATCTGCCAGAGCGTGTGTTGAGGCAGTTCCATATGCTCCAGGATCAACCCAATTTACCACCGACATACATTCCCCCTGTTGAGGATATTGATGAGAGGTTTGAGAACATGGCTCATTGCGTGGCTGCTCAACATACTGACACTCCAACGACAACGCCTCGCTACTTTGAGTGGTACAAGTCAATCTCACACCGCTTTGTGGTCCCTCCTGAAACAAGAGGTCGTGTGGCAGTAACTCTTGTGGTAAGGATTAATAATTTAATGACTAGTTTGATTTTGTTTATGTTACAATTTATGATTTTGTTTCATTGTTGCTTGTAGGATGTTCTCGAACAATTACGGGAGTTGAGTGATATCACAGTTGACCCTAGTGAGACGCCTCAGCGGATCCTCGAGGCAAACCAGCGTATGCGGGATATCATATTGCAGCACTTGGAGTATGGAGGTGATGATGATGACAGTGGTAATGGCAATGGAGTTGCACCTCATGGTGGTGGTGGCCTTGACAAAAAGAAGAAAGGAAAAGCATCTACCTCGAAGACTAGTTAGGTCTAGTGTTTTAGGATTAATTTATGGATGACTGTATTGAAGACAAATTACTTTTCACCTAGGATTAATTTATGTTGACATGTTATGTTATGTTGTGATGTGATTAATTTAGTCTCCAATTGTTGTGTTTTGTACCATTTACCTGCTATGTTTCTTATCATGTTTCTGTTTTTGTACCATTTACTGTTTTAATGTTTTTGTTTTGCCTGAAACGTTTCTGTTGCAGAGTTCATTTATTCACGCACTCTCACGGTGCGCGAACATCGCACACTCAGGGTGCGACTGAGTCGTACCCTCAAGATGCGTCTTAGACGCTCCATGAGAGTGCGATGTGTAACAAAATCTATGTTCAAACAGTAACTTTAAGGCCAGGGTCCCTGTACATGATGAAACAGACATGAACAGAAACATATCCAAGAAAAGGACTTTATTCATAATTTTTTGATGATACATTACAAAATTTTCGAACATACAAGTACAATGACCCCTAGACCCTAAGTCCTAACCCTAGTACTTGACATATACAAGTATAATGACCCCCATATGGGATACAATCAGGAGGCAGTCTTCTTCTTCTTCAGGTCCTCTTTCTTGGCTTCTGAGGTTCCCTTCCTTGTCTTCTCTCCTCGGCATCCCGGATAGATCCGGTGCAGCCACCTAAGCCTGGGTGAGCCTTGATGTTTCCATCACAATCTCACACCGCCGGAGGGCATTTTCTACTTGAGCATGGACCTATTCTATTTACCAACTTTGAGTACTTTGAACAAGCAAGGATGAGCAAGGATGGTCACCCCTACATTAGCAACTTTGGCACTCTGAATTTGAAATTTCACTTTCAAAGTACTCAAAGTTGCTAATGTTGGGGATAACATCCACATGACCCCAACCACTCAAAACCCCCTAAAAACAAGACATAAGAAAAACATAGAAGAAGAGGGGAGGAAGAAGAGAGACTTTGTGTGAAAATAAAGGATTGGGAAGCCCTTTTTATAGAGCTGCAGTGCCCTAGGTTGTAACGACGCACTTAATGACTCATTTAATGAGTTTTACCGATTGTTGACTCATTGTCAATGGCCGGTGCGTTTTTAACGCACTCTCAAAGTGCGTCAACAACGCACTCTCAGTGTGCGTTAGTGTCGCACTCGAAAAATGAGGTTCAAACTACGACCATCACGCAATTTAAAGGTGCGTTCGAAAGGGGTAATTTCGGGTTTCAGAAAATTCTTTCGGTCTGAATAACTGTGGGGGGTCTTAATAATAATTCCCTTAAACAAAATAGAATTATATATCAGCATTAAAATAAATTTTATTAAGTAAACTATTTTTTTTATGATAATTAAAATGTTTCCAAAACACATATACGAGTATTTATAATATGCACTTTATAAAGATATATACTAGTTTTTACCGAGGCTTTAAAATCTGTTAGTCTGTGTAATATAGCACATTATTTGTTTTGGTCCTTCTAAATTTTTTCCCATTTTGTGTCCTCTTAAAGTTTTGGCTTGTTATTTTAGTCCGTGTCATTAGTGTAAAACCGTTAACTGCTTTTGTGGCTGACGTTCATCACAGTCAGGAATGTCACACTGGCACCATATGACATGATAGCTGACCTAGATGATGGCTAGGACGATGATGTGGATTTTCAATAATAAATGCAATTCTTTTATTGGTTATAGTCCTCTTAATATCCAAATCATCATTTATGGACCCTATTGTGACTTTGCATGTTAAGTTGTGAGTTGTGACGAAAACTCTTTGATTTCATTTCATCTTTGCATGTCAAGCAGACAATTGTTTACAATTTTTCAATGGTTAGAACTTCTGTGTGAGGTTTAAGATAAAATAACATTTCTTTTTTTTTTATGGAGGAGATTAGGAAGCAATGAAGGGTCTTCTCCGCCTCCTCAAATCTAACATCAACATGAGTCATTCCAGATCATCACATTCTTTGAACTTGAGATATTGCTTCATCTCCATGTTTTTGTTAAAGGTCACAACCATCCATTCTAATGTCATGCTCAATATCCAACCCAAAAGCGGCATAGATGCCCAGTGAAGCAAATTTTTATTCCTATAAGAGTTCCCGATGCATGTTGAGATACGATCATGAGCGAGTAATTAAGGACCAACCCGCCCCACTTAACCCACTAACTCCTTGTTCCGGTAAGAAGTTACCTGACCGGAGTAAGGACGTATGGCAATGGTGAAGAGATGCTTTATTGAACCGCTCCTGCCTAGAAAGACTTTGTTTTATCGTATTCTAGAGATCATGTGAGCACTAGAGGCAGATACTTGCAAAATAGGTTTAAAAATACTAACAACAGTAAAGATGGTATGCGAATTGGCATACATCATCTTAAGGAGCCAACATTGATTTGTTAAATAAAATTTCTATACATTGGGCTCGTCCAGATATTCTAATCAAGTCCAGTTCTGCCATTGGACGTGTCATTTATTCTGAAACAATTCCACATGAGTTTTCCTTATGAAGAATTGAGTTCTTATTAAGAATATATATGATCCATACCAAATAAGAATTGTGTTATAGACTCATTTCGTTACTGTAAGAAAAGATGAAAACAAAAATTATCTAATTTGTATTCAACGGCTTCTTTTCCAAGTGAATGCTCAATTTCACTCGTAGAGTGTAAATGGGACACATTGCTAGCTACACCATTAGGAAGATTTTCGATATAAGGATTCGTCATTATGGCTACACCAACCATTGATTATGATACGACAATGGGCCAGCACCGAAGATCACCAAGAGAATCTTACGCTATATCTTTAAACCTTAAGGCATTGAGTTCATGGGTCGCGTCTGTTATACAGTTTTCACCTCACTCATATTTAACTAATGTGAGATTCCAACTCACAATTGAATTCTCAACATTCTCCTCCTAAAGTGTGAGTCACCACCACATTACCATATCGTCAGGTAGATTTTCGATACAAGGAGCTGTCACCATGGCTACACTAACCATCCGATTCTGATACCACTTTTTGGGGAGACAGAGGGAGCCCAAAGCATGAGACCATGCACTAATAGGCCAACATTGAAGACCATCAATCTTAAAGCGTTAGGTTTATGAGTCACATCTCTTATAAAGTTTACACATCACTTATTCTTAAGTCTTAACCAATTTGAGACTCTTACTCACACTTAAATTCAACACGTCAGACAAGTTAGTCACTAAAAGAAAAGATACACTCATGACTAACCTCGCCAATATTTTATCTAACCATATGACTAACCTGGCCGAAATTTCACACGATCTAAACGTATTTCCTTCTTTTGAGTATTAACTTGTCCTACGGAATTGAGCATCCACCCTTCTTTTCTTGTTCCAGGTAGGTGATACTCATGTTCCATTTTTCTATGGGTTCACACTGATTTTATTACTATAGGAAAAAAGAAAAGCCGAAAACAAGGTTCTAGGGACACAACAAAGAGAAACTTTCGGCCCCACATTTTGACGGAAAGTCAGAATATGTGCATAGGTTCTTAAACAAACAATGAAAAAACAACTTTGATGTTGAAGCCAATGGACTAGATATATTTGTGGGAATATTTGGGGATCTGATTATTTACATAAACAAAGGAAGACAATGATTTTACCAACCTAAGCTTCACACCATAACTTCCTAATTCGAATTCTACACGCGGATCTATCTATAAGTCAGAAGAGATCAAGTAACTATGTTGAGGATAAGTATCACCTACATGCTTGGGAAAAGCAACCCTTAGATTCAAAAGAAATTATCAGTGCCTCTTTCTTTTTGTAACTTTCTTTGGTTAATCCCAGAATCACTTTTGACTTGCTCACTAGCACCATTCCAATAAATACCCTTTAATCATCCCCCTTTCAAAAGGCCTTAGGTGTTCTTTATCTACCTTTCAGTTGTTTCATTTATTTATTGCTGTATATATAGTGCTTTTTCTTGTTGAATAGAAAATTCATCCATTACAGCTTGGTGACAAATTTAAGAACTTCCTTTTGCATTATAAAACAAGAAAGTTGATAAAAACACATTTACTCTAATGATATAAAAAACATGAATGGACTAAAAGAACTTTCAAATAAGTTTTGAAATGTGCGTTGACAGAAATACAAACACACCATAACTATTTTGCATTCTTTCAAGTAATGTTTTTTAGGATAAATTTTGAACCAACATGAAAAGTTAAAGAAAATGCAGCTGCAAATAATTCTGCACATGGCACATGGAGCTTTGCAGCAATCCATCTGATCTCTTCTATTATTCCTAGTAACATCTTCCATTATTCCTAGTAACATTTTTTAGTAGTACTTGCTTATGATATCACATTGGTCTTGTCCAAACTTTCTTTTGAAATTGTAAACAAGCACAGCTCTCGGATCATTGTTAACAAAGTTAGCTTTGATTTCAAGTGTTTAATTCCAGTAATTGTATTTAACCACATAACCACTCTATCCATTGTTCTCCTTTTTATTATCTGTAAAAGAGAAAAGATTTATTGCTTGTTTTCCATTTCTTCTGTATCAATTATCAAATAAAGAAACTTATTAATGAACAAATATCAGTAAGTTGCAGAAAAGATAAGTCAATAATAGAAAGAGCATGTGGCAGTATAACACTGTAATACTGTATCCTGAAAAGAATACCTCCTTAATCAAAGGAAAATTAAGACACAATCTTTATCTTTGGGAGATTCTTCCCAGACTAAAAATTTTGTTTTGTCCCCACCATAACAACTAAGCCCTGAAAGACATGAGGAGTACAGCTTATGCTGGATCAAAGATATAAGCATCTAGACTTTTACAAAAGCAAACAAATTTGAAAATTCACTATGTTGTACAACATTTTGTTTTTTGCTTGGAAGATGTGGAGCACTAAAGCTAAGAGTATATATAAATCCTAGCGTTTCTTATAGAGCTAGGTTGTATTGAGTAGGGAAAACTCACAGGCCACAGCTAGACGCATAATATTAAGTGGCTAAACCATGGTACTGTGTTACACCGTGCATGTTTGGTTTAAAAGGTAAGAGCCAAATAATGAAAAAAAAAATTGTATGTTACTAGCAGACAAATTAAGGGGTCATTTCAAATTTTAAGTATGACAATTGGAAGAGGACAATCACTTGTAGAGCTTCTTATTTGTCTATATTTAAATAGAGGAAATGGAATCATTACCTTAGGAATCATAATTCAGAGAGGACAAACTCTTAGTAAAGAAATCAAATGCACACAACTGTTTAATTTGGCTTGTGTGGCTAATCTTATGATTCAATTTTTTTACTCCAATAACCAAAAGGCTTTCCTGGCAAATAGCAGACATAAAGTTGGATAAGATCTTCTTGATTGCTAAGATACCTAGCTAACATTCTCCATTTCCAATAATAAACTTTACTTTTGATTCTTCTTTTTTTTTTTATCAAATTACTTTGCTTTTGATTCTTTCTCCCAAAATATGTGCATTTTTCTTCCTCAATCAAGTATGAATCAAGATAAAAAAAAAGGGACAAAATTGGATCTAAACCAAAAAAATGTTTTATTGGAAACAGATCCTAGAAGGTATTACTTTATATGTCTCTTTAGTTTCTCTGTGGTTTTCAATCCCGGATGGTGATAAAATTAATAATCTAATCAACAAAACAAGCATCCAATTAAATAGTGAGCTATATATGCCTTGCACTCTTATTCTCTTGTGTTCTCTTCCGTAAAACGAGTCCCGGATGGAGTTTTGTCCGGATAGGGTCAATAATGGTGTAGCAGTAGTAGCAATTTGTACCAAGAATCAACTCGTTCAATTAGAGTTGCAGATTTTGAACAATTTTCCCACCAAACAAATAATTCAAAAGGCTGGCACTGAGCACTGTAACCCTAGGGATGATAATTTCAATCTGAGAATGGGTATGCCTGTGGGGACGACGGCCTCATTTGGGTTCCGAGGAGAATTTTTCCTGTGGAATAGGGACAAAAATCCCTCCAATGAAAATTTTGGGACGGGATGAGGATCTATCTCAGTCCTACGACGTCCTGTCCCGTATATATATATCTTAAAATATAATAACACACTTATAAATATTGAATTACTTATGATACAGACTACACTTTTTGGATGAGTTGAATGCTCAAGAAAATATTTTAGTTGTTGGGCTTCGGAATTTTTATGAATTGAATGTTGTACTTTAGATTTCAAATTGTTTATTTTGTGGACATGAATTTTACATAATTTATTTAAACTTTATTATATATTTATGTTGATTTCATTGTATACTTAATTTAAATTTTAATGACATGACAGGAATCCCCATGGAGATCCATGGGGAGATGAGGAACAAGAATGAGTGCAGGGTCGGCCCGGTACTAAATAAGGACTTTTTGAAGTGAGACTTTTTTTTGAGCGTTTTTGACTTAATATTAATTCATGTTTGGTTTTTCATGACCTTTTTTATTTAGTAAAAAAATTGAGGCTTTTATTTCTTAGTAAAAAAAAATGAGGCGTAAAATGCTTGCTTAGGTGACTTTACTCTTAGCCTGACCCTGATGATGTGAAATTTCACCTCACAGCAAGGAATGAGGATGGGGCAGGGACAGAAGAAAGATGTAACGGGGACCATGAAGACACTCTCAGCCCCGCCCGCCCTATGTCATCCCTATGTAACACCCTGTTGGGTTTCCCTATAATTGGTGATTCTCACACCACATGATCAATTCCCTCCCACCTTCAACATCTTTCTTCTGAAGAACACCGTGATTAATCATGACAGTGTGGTTGGATACTGAACCTTCTGTTCCCTCCCACCTTCTCATTCCATCCACCCTTCGGTGAACCCTGCAATACACTTCATAATAGTGGTGGCACCAGAAACAGTATTTCTAGAGAAAGACAGTACTTTCTTTCATCATCATATTATTAAAAAGAAAAATAGGATAATAATAACATAAAAGAATACACTTGGTCCGTTGGTCGGGAGAATGAACAAATCATCTAATGTATCAAATGCTTATAATAATCTAAAAGAATACACTAGGACTAGTTAAAACTAATTAAACAGTGACTTGCATGCAATGTTTCCAATTCCATTGAGAGAAATCAACCAGCCAACTTGGCAATTCCATTACCAATTGCATGCAAATGTGCTTTTAAGTGACTTGTTCAAGCACTTGTTCAAGTACTGAAGACACTGTCACGGATAAGCCAAAACTGAAACAAGTTATAGGCCAGGCCCCAAGTGCTAAGTTCCCCATCTCAGCATTGGATCAAGGCCCAAACGGTATTCCATTAGGAGTTCTCTCTACCCCTGTTGGCCTGTTCCCTCCCCCGGATCAAAACCAAGGACCAAGAAATAGATGAACCCCAAAAAAGACATACCAAGACATTTTTTTATATTTGACAAAAATATTGTTTGATCTTTCCAACATAAAAGAAAAATCAAACAACCCGAGGACGTCTTCAATTCAAACTAAGTTCGGTGAAGAGAAGATGTCCTTAGCCAAAAAGTCGGCAGCACAATTACCACTTCGAACAAACAAAAGTAAAATCCACAAAATCAAAATTAAGATAGAGCGAGCACGACAATCCCCCACATCAAAGAAATTTTAACTAAAATTGGGAATGGTTTGGTCGTACTCAGGTACGAACTACCATGAGAGGGCTTCCTCCTAAGCTCATATAACTGCAAATGACCTTGTCTCGAAACAAGTCGAGTGAAAAAAAAAAGATCTTTGTCCAAGGATATATAGCGTCCAGCTGAAACAAAGAGCATCCACTACAACATGCGACAAAACATCAAAAGTGATACTGTAGTGGCTGCCAAAACTTCCCCATAGTAATCTCAAAACACAAACATTCGTAGAGTAAACAATGATATCAGAATTGAGCTTAACAACCCCCTCTTGTGGACGATGCCATGCTACTAGAAGCACCATACCATTCCTAGCCACTGTATGCAAAAATAGGCTGAGCACCCATCGCGACAACACGGTGGAAGAACCCATCAACTACTGAAAGTTTATTCTTGAAAAAAGTGCAGTATCTTTAATTTTCTCTCATATGCACAAAAGAGTAGTAGGAAACTCCTTAAATGCATCAACATCAGCATGTTGCAGGAACTACAGTAGGAATAACACAAAATTCTACCCTTGAACATCATCCAAACGCAACCTCAGGGATGGCGCAAACAACATCAGTTTCTCCTCACTACAGAACAAGGCTACATGCGCCACTATTTCTGGAAATTCATTGTAAACTGGACAAAGCTCATCCATGTCCAAACCACAATGACGTAGATTGCGCGCCCTGAGTCAGTACTATCCCCAAACATATTCGCAGATGTTTAGGACGATGCAATGGAAGACGACCATTGTTGTGAAATGAAAGAGTAGCTTGATTTAGTGGAGTACTGGCCATACGAATTAAGATGCCAAGGAAAAACGTCATCCTGTCGCATCATGGACAATGGAATGGCTAGAATCTTCCTCGTCGTAGCTGGGCCGAACAAAACAGAAACTACAGACCTATTCCAAGTAGTCGAGTTAGGAAACATCATGTCTGAAACACAATGGACACATATATGCTTTAGTAGCCAAATCCTAACGAAAAATTATTCGGTACCCCTAGGGTAGCCATCCATCTTCCCATATTCGAACAGTAGAGTCATTCCTTATCCTCCACATGCCACTCTTCTAAAAAAATCCAAACGGATCGAAGAATACTAGACCAAACATAGCTCTCTAGACCAATAACCTCTTTTAGATCCAATAATATTCCCATTTGCAAAATAACCCGCCTTAAAAACTCTACTGAGGAAGGATTAAGACAGACAAAATCCTTTACCATTCTTTACTCACAGGAGTCATATTAAAAGCTTTAAAATTCCGGAAACCAAGACTTCTGAACTCTTAGACTGAAAAAGAGTATCCTACTCAAGGCAATGAATTCTACTCCTAGAGACAACCTTACTTCAATAGAACTTACTAATCATATTTTTCTAGTTGCGAGCAAATATTATTAGGTAACGCGAAGCAAGACATGATGTAAGCTGAAATTACTTGAGGCACAACCTTAATTAAAACTTTCCTCCAAGACGCACATGGAAGGAAAAATATCTTACCTGTAGTAACTTTTATGGAAGGAGAAATGATTTAACACATAAGGTAAAAACTCTAGTGTTGTCAAAGGTAAAGCTAATTTGAAAACCCAAGGGCCAAAACAATCTTCTAGATCCATAATGTAATTGACATCCTTAGTCGGTTGCTTAATATTGAGCAAAATAAACACAAATTGACATGGAAACCACATTCAGTGCATTTGAGAATGCTCTTATGAGACCTCGTAACTTGCAAAACGTGAAAAGAAGCTCAAGACTTCCATTGACGTTCAATTGAATTCAATTTAAAACCAAACGCACACAAACAAAATTGGATCATATTAACCAAATGAATGCCCTTATCTTTTTGTTATGAGATTACTCCTCCATGACAGCAGAGGACAGCATAAATTTTTATTCTAATTATCACACCAACCACAAACTAATACACCATAATTAAAGGTGGGTTGCATGAAGACAAACAATAACTCTTGATAAGTCAAAGGCTTCATCACATGACAACCTCAAAAACAGGAAAAATAAGCAAAAGCAAAAATCATAACAATGATATGATAAGATAAATGATCAATAATGGAAAACATAAACATTGTACTCAACAACAGCATCCCCAGATTTCAAATCAAACCAGTTTGTTCTAGCTTCAGCATACCCCCTAGCAAATCTGAAAAGTCCACTTCCACCAATCACAGGCATCTCTCTGACCTTGTTGAAAACAGGGTTCCTCCCCAAGATGGTGATGGTGCTGCCATTATACTTCCCTTCAATGAAAGCAAAATTCATGGCCATGAGAGCACTGAGCTCGCTCTGCGATGCAGAGCCGTAGAACCCCTGAGCCCTCCCCACAAGCTTGGAACTCAGAGAAGGACCAAGTGTCAAAGGGTTATCGATCATGGAGATCGCACCAAAGAAAGTGGTGGAGTTTTTGTAGGCTGGGGGAACAATTGGAACCGATGTCGGGCTTCTTCCGCTCAAAATGTCGTGCCAGTAGAACTTGAAGTGGCTCAGCTTTTCTTTCTTGTGAAGGCCGAGTAGCTTGCGGTCTATTGGTCGGACGAAATCGGAAGTGCCTTCTTGTTCTGCGGTGGTGGCAGAGGAAGTGAGGGCGTGGAAAGAGAGGAGAAGGAAGAAACAGGGGGTGAGGAAATGGTGGGTGTTCATGGTGTTCATTAAGGTGATGCTGTTTTGCTCTAACTCTGCCAAAACTGTATTTAAAATAAAGGAGAGAAGAGAGTGAAATATAGATGGTTCATGAGGGGAGTGGTTTATATAGAGCCAGAATTAATGTTTCTTTACACTCAAATATCAATTTGAAGAAATTATAGAGAAATTAGTGATATAATATATGATGTGATAGAAAAAAAAATAAAAAATCATTGTATCTTTTCCCTCAATAGTAGTTTGGATTTAATTTAATTTTTGTAAATTTGAGACCCTTAAGTTAAGAGTAATAGTATGGGTTAAAGGCTTGTTTAGTGTATGAAAATGAAATGGAAAAGCGACACATTTTGAAATAGTTTATTTTCATAAATAATAGCCTAAACACACTTAATGAAAAATAATGAATCAAACAGCGCCTAAATAAAGATTTTCGAAGATATTTAGTATCTGTATTTGTATTTCTCATCGCCAAGATACTTCAAATGTATTTCTGGCAACTTATATTATTGTGGGTTGAAGTGAATGTACTTTTTTTTACAACTTGATCCTACATATAAATACACAAAACTTTTAATAATGTAGATGTTGAAATTCATATCTCGGGCTAACCGGAACAATTACAAGTAAGGTTGTCAAACTCGAGAGTCTACGCTAACTTGTTTTGAGGAGGTAAACTCGTTTCGTCGAGTTAACTCATAAGAGTCCACAAAAATAAAAACCTTAATAAAACCTGTCATGCAGTGGCGGAATTAGAATAAAATATAAGGAGGGGCCAAATTGTGTAAGAATTTTTTGACAAAGGAAACACTACCCTTAATTTCAAGATGATGTCTATGATGGAATGAAATGGTTTGTTAGTTCATAAATACATAAAATGTGTAAATACAAAATGTATGCATGAAACAAGTTTAACATGAGAACAATGAATGTCCATATACAAATTAAGTTTAACATTCACTCAATATTTTTATTTATCGTCTTTCATCTCATTTTCACTCTTTTTTTTTTCCTATTTATCTATCGTTTTCCTATCACATTGTCTATCCTATGTCTCCAAGTACTTCTACCACTTTAGCTCATCTAATATGGTATGTGATGGATAAATCAAATAGGTGGGTCAGAAATATATGTATTTGATCAAGAAAATCAGTCTAGTTGATATATCTTGAGTTCGAATATGCCAAAGTGTATTTCGATCAATGGTTCGAGCAGGAAGTCTTAAGTATATAATTGGGAAACCAAAGGCAGAGACGCAGAGTATGTGACAGTTAAAAAGCAAGTGGAGAAGCAAATTACGTGACAATTAAATGGTCAAAGTTGCAGCAAAACAAAGTACTACTATATGGCTAATGAAATGCACCAAAGTTTTGGGGAGGCCAAGGCTACCTTATGCCTCCAAGTAGTTCCGCCAGTGCCGTCATGGTGTATAAAGAATACATACTACAACCACCTATGGGACATTTACCAAATAAATTCAACAGCCAACTTCATAATAAAACAAAGTTTAATAAAATACATAAACAACTAAAGTACCAAAAGTGCATAATTCATAATAAAGTGTAAGAGAGAGCTCAAAATTTGAAGTGACGGTGAAGACTTGCAGAAGTGATGTTTCCTCTTCTCCTAGGGTTAGAAGGTGAATGAGAATTGAAATGAGAAATCCTATCTTTTTCTTAGTCTTTGTTGAAAGCTTTTCGTGAAAACCCAAAATTACCTCATTTAATTTGGGGTTTTAGGTAAAAATTTGTTTTCTCCGTAACTCGTAGAATCGGTGTAGAATCGCGAGTCTATGCAAGTTTGCCAAGTCAGCAAAAATTTGCTGGATTCTTGGGATTTTAGAGTTTACTTGCAAGTTGACTCGTTTTGAGGACCTAGAAACGTAGAATCGTAAGATTCTAAGAGTCAACTCGAGAGTTTGACAACCTTGATTACAAGTGGATTTGACACTACATCATTCATTCAAGAGCCTTAAATTCATCATTTTTTAATGCTGATCATAGTGAGGCTGACTTTCCTATGATTTTTTCCATCCACAAGACCACAAGCCTCGAATCCAAAACCTTACTTAACAATAATTAAACATGTACAATTTGAACCAACTACCGTTAATTTCAAATTCTTCATTTTGTTTCAATGTTTTAGTGCGGAATCTTAGAAAATCTCATATATATGATGTCATTGATTTAATAACAAAAATATCGATCACATGCTAATAAAATGTAAAATCTATTTGGGAAGTGACCTTAGTCAAACACAACTTTCCAACTTGTTATAAAAGCAAAGTAATTATCGATCCAGTGCCGACTCAACTCTAAATGAGGCCTAAAACAAACTTTAAAGTGGGGTCCTGTTACCTAAATAAAGTCTAAAGCAAACTTTATTTTAAGAGGCCTTTTTTGCTTAGTAAAAAAAATTTTGGGGTCTTTTTTACTTAGTAAAAAATATATTTTTTTTAAGGCCTAAAACCCTTGTTTTGGTAGTTTTACCCTTGGGCCGGCCCTAGATCGATCTCATTTTTTTATGCATTGCACCAAAAGAAATTGGTTCAACAATAAGATAAAATATGACAAAATTTATAGTTAAATGAGTAGCAAAATTTATAGTTAAATGAGTAGCAAAATTATTTGAGGAAATTAATATAATGGTGAATGTTTTTTTGGTAAGCCAAGTATAAGAATTATGGATGACCTAACTCAACACAAAAGTTAGCTCAAAAGTTGTGAGTTGCTCGACCATTTATGAACACTTATTTAATCATATTTCTAATCAATGTAAGACTTCTAACACCAAGAGTATCTACCATCGACTGAAATAGTCAATCCTCTCTGCAAGAACGCTAGCACTTAATGTTAAGTGATTGATCGCAATATGAGTTTTATTCTCATGAGTTTTGATTGAACTCTTGATTTGAATATTTTTTTAAATATTGTAAAAAAAATATTTACCAAAATATTGTATTTTGATAAATATTTATTAATCTATGGTGGTTTTGGCCATGTAGGATGCTTAGGTGGTCACTTTTTGCAAAAACTCCTTATATGGGGAGTTTTCTTTATGACAAAGATGTCTAGAAGTAAGAGTTTTCACAGTCAATAATTACATCATCATCATGTCACATAAAGACTCCTCAAGTGAGGAGTCATGTTGTCACGTCAGACTCTTGGAACGAAACACCACTATTTTGGAACGAAACACCACTATTTTGAGAAAAACTCATTATTTGAAGAGTTCTCCTATCAAATCAATCTTCTGATACGAGGAGTCTCTTTTCCAAATACGTGCAACGAGGTCAACTATCATCTGAATTAAATTTGACGAATTGATCCAACAAAGGTGACCAACTGAAGAGAAAATGCGCCGAGCATATTCAAAATACCACGGTTGACGACCCAAAACCATACTCTTAGGCCACCTTAAACACTCTATAAAGCAACCACAAAAATCACTACATTCCTCCCATTTATGTGCGATATGATCCAATCATATTCAATGTGTTATTTTTAATAAAACATATAAAATTAAATAGATGAAACAAAATACGATCAAAAAGTGACAACTAATATTATTATCTTAAAATTTTAAAACAACAAATAAATTAGAATAAGTTTTTAAAACGATTTCAGATAAATTGCTACGAGAATATTATTACCATGGAAGTTTCTCCAATAGAAACTATCTATGTATTTGATACCCTAAAGTATCAATAGTAATGATTTTATGTTGTCATTTGAAACATGTTTAATGGAAAAACAACTACAATTACATATTTTCAACTGGATTGTGTGTGAATTTACTTTTAGTCTTATGGGTCGTGAAAAGTGGTTAACCTCGTGTTACATGTTTGAGAAAGAGATTCCTCGTATGTGGAGACTGATTTGATAGGAGAACTCCTCAAATGAGGAGTTTTTCTCAAAATAGTGGTGCCTTGTTTCAGGAGTCTGAAGTGACAGCATGACTCCTCACTTGAGGAGTCTTTAGGCGAGATAATGATAATGTAATTATTGACTCTGAATACTCTTACGTCTAGACGTTTTTATCATAAAGAAAACTCTTCATATGAGGAGTTTTTGCAAAAAGTGATTACCTAAGCATCCTACATGGCCAAAACTACCATAGATTGATAAATATTTATCAAAATACAATATTTTGGTAAATATTTTTTTTTACAGTATTAAAAAAAAATTCCCTCTTGATTTCATAATTAAGAGACGAAAAAGATACTACTATGTTACATTTTATGGTTGATGTTGAACATTTTAGTGACGGAATTTTTTTTCACTAGCATAAGCAAATAATTTATGATATTTTCATAAATATTAGAGATTATACTCAAACCGGTGAAACATGTTATTCAAACTTAACCTACTACTTCCTCTGTTCCAATTTAACTGTCCATTTTGTAGAATTTTTTTTTGTTCCTATTTAAAAGTCCACTTAACATTTCAAAAGAGCATTAAATGATGTTTTTACAATAAATGTTCTTGTCAGTACAATAAATTAGGAGAGATAACACATACTTTAAAAGGTAAAATAAAAAAATAATCCTCACTTTTTCTAATAATCAACAAAATTAATCACACCCCTAATATGTGTGCTTTCATTCAAAGTTAACAGTTAAATAGGAACTGAGGGAATATAGTATACGGAGAATAAAAATTAGTGAACCCTAAAATAACTAATTTGGTTCTACATTGAGTGGGTGGGGTTGTTGGAGGCATCATTTCTCTTTCATTAAACTTTTTTTTTTTGGTACATTTTCATTAAACTGAATAGTGACCACTTTTTTTTTTTTTTTTTTTTTTTTTTTAGCAAAGAAAATTAGAAAAGGGAAGACGGCATGATCGACCAGAAACCGACAGGAAGAAACTTCTGCAGGTCGTGTTGTGGTGGGCGGCCAACGTGCTCCTCCTAATGATTTAGCTAAGATACGTTACTACCACTGCTGTCAATTCTTTTATTAATGTAAGATACACGCTTAGGATTGTTTTCTAATGAATGAAACATGTGGTTTTAAATAAAAAAAATTGTGGTAGAATATTTTGTGGTGGTTGATGTGGTATCTTAAGCCAGATTAATGTGAGGTGCCCAAAATGAGTAGGTTTGGTAATAAAGACTCATGTACAGGTTAAAATTTTGATTTTGTTCTATTATAGTAATGCAGCGTTCCATTCTTAGGGATCTGAGATTTGAGGTTTGGGTTTTCTGAGTTTTGATCATCCGTCAACCATAGTCATTTTAAGCGTATTTCCATTTCCATCATTCGTTTCCACCACTTGTTCATTTTCCATTAAAAAAAGAATTTTAAGAGATAAAGTTAATTGATAAGTAAAGTAAAATCTAAATATGTAGTATTTACCTTAAATATTATGATAATGATCTATTAAATTACTTAATAAGGATACCACACACACAAAAAAAAAACAGGGTACCACATAATTTATCATATTTTGTTTGTTCATGATTTAATTTTTGATCGAATATGTATTTGTTGATACTTAATTTCAAGCCCCACCACTTAAAAAAAAATAAAGAAATGAGAGATATGATAAATAATGTGATAGGAAAAAAAACAAAAATAAGGAAAATGAGATGAAAGAGAATGAATCAGAATCCTTAATTGTTTAGTGAAATAATGTTATTTCTTTTCTTTGTCATGATTTGATTGAGTAGTTTGTTGGGAGAAGCCTATTTACTTGACGTGATCTCAAATCTTCGGATAATTAGTTTCACATTATTAAGTATGGAATGCTTTGGAAAAAGTAGAAAATAAATTTATAAATATACTACTACTTATATGACATGTATTAACTTATGCTAAGTTTTTCAGTTACCCTTTTATTTAATTTTTTATTTTGGTTACATAGGAAAAAAGTTTATTTAATCTTTCAAAAGGCTGTCACTAAATTATCACTAATCTAACAAATTTATGAAATAATTGTCAAATTCTTCATTTTGTTTCAATGTTTTATTCAACCATAAAAGTGAAGGCGCATTTTAACTCTTTGAAAATCTCATATATATGTGACATTGAATTAAGGGTTAATGGTTAAATTGGTCCATGTGTTTGTAGTGAATTTTGATTTTAGTCCCTTCCCGGAAAAAACTTGTCGATATCTCCCTGCAGTTGCAATCATTTTGGTCTTAGTCCTCACCGGAGGGCGGAGCTCCGGCGAGCATGCCTAGTGGCAGTCCAGAGCTGACGTGTCATTACCCACGTCATTTTTAAATAAAAATCAAATGACATAGATAATAATTAATAATTACAAAAATAATAATTATAAATTACAAAAAAAATTAAAAAAACTTTAATCACAATTATTTCTTCTTCATCTTAACTCTTAAAACAAAATATCCTTAATTTCCAACCCATAAGAACACATGAAACTCAACATCGACATTTCTATCTCCCACTTCCTTCTTTCCAATCTCTCTTCTTCAAAGGACTCTGGTGTAAAAGAGGTTGTGAATTACTGGTTGGTTTGGGGGTTTAGGGTTTCGTGGCATGAGATGATGGCTGGGCCGAAGGAAAATGGTGATGCGAGAGGGAGATCGAAGCAGTCTAGGTTTCTGAAGAAGGTTAGGTTGCAGAAACTAGAGAGAAGACCATGCCAAATCGCGATCGAAAGAAGAGAATGAGGAGGAACATGACTGATTTTTGAAGATCTGGTGGCCTTGGACCTGGATTCGCACCAGATCTACACCTATTCGTCCGTCATCCTTTTCTCTGTCGATCTCCGTTATGCACCTCTCTCTCTCGATCTCGATTTCCTTTGGATGGCGAGGTTCCATGGTTGAACGATGCCTCTGGTTTAATGGTGTTATTACGGTGAGGGATACTGTGTTGAGTTTCTGGAATTTGGGTTTTTTGGGGCAAGATTCTGGGTTTTGTGGTGGTGAGTTTCTGGACTTAATTCGTCTTTGCATTTTGGGTTTTCCCTGTTTTCCCTTTGTTGTTGCATTCTAGGTTTTAATTTGAAGAAAGGTGTTTCGAAGTTGAAAGTATGAAGAACACTGATGAAGGTGAAGAAGATTCATAAAGATAAAGATGAATTTAAGGAAATGGGTTTCTAGTTTCTGGATGAGAAAAAGAAAGGTTGCTGAGTTTCTGGTGGTGGTTTCTAATTGATTGAAGTTTTTTTAATTTTTTTTTTGTAATTTATAATTATTTTATATTAATTATTAATTATTATCCATGTCATTTGATTTTTATTTAAAAATGATGTGGATAATAACACGTCAGCTCTGGACTGCCACTAGGCATGCTCGCCGGAGTTCCGCCCTCCGGTGAGGACTAAGACCAAAATGATTGCAACTGCAAGGAGATATCGGCAAGTTTTTTCCGGGGAGGGACTAAAATCAAAATTCACTACAAACACAAGGACCTATTTGACCATTAACCCTTGAATTAATAACAAAAATATTGATCACATGCTAATCTTTTAGGCTTAATATATCATAAGACCCTTGAAATTGTAAAGGGAATCAGTTCCAGGGCCTGTTAAATTTTCGAATCAAATTGGGCCCCTAAGAATTTTTTTTTAATTCAATTAAGGACAAAGTATGTCTGATGCTGAAGTGGCTTCAATTTTAGCCTACTCAGCTTTTCCACGTGGCATTTGGAATTATTTTTTAATTAAAAAATTCTAAAACATAATTTTTTAATTCCAACTCATTTTTTAATTATTGTAACAAAAATTATCCTTTAATTAATTATTCATCGTTTTGATTAGCCGGACTAACCCTAGATCTCATTGAACTTCTCATCTTCCTCCCTCCTCCCTCACCATACCCACCCTCAACCTCACCCCAGCCCCAACACCAACCCAACCCAACCCAAATGAAACCCCAACCCCCACCCCACCTTCAACCTCGAATGGAGGCATCTCCATCTCTGCCGTGCTCCGCCGCCGGCGAAGATTTCCGGCCAAAACTCCGGGGAACTTTTTTTTTTTTAAAAAAGGAGGGTCTTTCCTCTCTCATCTCCCCTGCATCTCCAATACTTGTGGTGCTTTTCACATTTAATCGATTTGCAAACGTGTTGGTGGTTTGGTGACTGCGGAGGTTCTTATTCTTGCTATGATTTTTTTTGGATTTGATGGATCTGAGGGGTGGTGGTGGGTTCTGGGTGATAGGTTCTGGGGTGGCGTGAAGAGGTTAATGATGGTGGTGGGTGGTTTCTGGTAGATGGTGGTGGTAGGTTTTGGGTGGCATGGAGGTGGGTCGGTTCTAGGTTTCTGGTTGATGGTGGTGGTAGGTTCTGAGTGGCATGGAGGTGGTGTCACGGTGCGGCAGTGGTGTGGGAGGTAGCCAGAGGTGGTGACATACACCTCAGTCATGCCTTTTCCATCTCCTTCTACTCGATTTAGGGTTCCTGTTCCTGCCTCCAGTTGAAGCTAATTGAGAGATTAGACAAAAAAACATTCATGGCTTACTCCCATCTTTGATGTTTCTACAAAATAATTTGCTCTTGTAAACACATAGATTGGACAAGCTTCGATCTTGCTGCTCCTAATTATTTCGTAGGAAGATATCAAATTTCTCAAGTGCAGAAGTGATGGTGATCTGGAATGAGTGGACGATGAGCTTGTGAAAGGTTGAAGATGATGATCCAAGATCTTGGATCTGGACTTGGAAGAAGAAGAAATGGATTTAGAGAGATAATTAGGTTATAATTAGTTAAGGGATTATTAGATTAGGGATTTTATTTAAATTAGGGATTTTATTAATTAGGGATTAGGGATAAATTTTTTTTCTGATTAAATAATCGAGTTGGAATTAGAAATTATTATCTTTTTTAAATTTTTAATTTAAAAAATTATAAAAGCCACGTGTAATTGATGACTAGGACAAAATTGAAGTTTGACAACATTTGTCCTTAATTGAATTAAAAAAATTTCTTAGGGACCCAATTTGATGCAAAAATTTTACAGGCCCTGGAACTGATTCCCTTTACAATTTCAGGGGCCTTCTAACGTATTAAGCCAATTTTTTAAAGATTGTGGCAAAGAAAAAAAAAGTTAAACCTATTTGGGACGTCACCTTAGTCAAACACAACTTGTTTCAAAAGTAAAATTTTAGGTATATAATTTGGGAGCTTTTATGGTGGTCCAGGTATAATCTCTAGTGGTTTATGTGTGAACTTCAATATTCTAAACTCTTGCAACTTGTTTCAAAAGTAAAGTTTTAGGTATGTAATTTGGGAGCTTCTATGGTGGTCCAAGTATTATCTCGTGGTTCAGGTATAGTCTTTAGTGGTCGACTGGTCGACTATGTGTGAACTACTACATGTAAATTTTGAAGGTTTTTTTTAATAATGATTCATAGACATCTAAATAGTAGAAACACCACAAACACCCCTTTTTTCTGTGGATTTGGCCAAATAATACACTGAACTAACCACCTAAATACACATGACTAACCATAAAGCACATAACCGTGTAAACTCAGTTGAAATTCATAAATGTTAGTCATGTGTATTTAGGTGGTTAGTTCAGTGTATTATTTGGCCAAATCCCTAATTTAGGAATTTCAACTTTACACGGTTCTGTGTTTTATGGTTAGTCATGTGTATTTAGGTGGTTAGTTCAGTGTATTATTTGGCCAAATCCCTAATTTAGGAATTTCAACTTTACACGGTTATGTGCTTTATGGTTAGTCATGTGTATTTAAGTGGTTAGTTCAGTGTATTATTTGGCCAAATCCGCAGGAAAAAGGGGTGTTTGAGGTGTTTTTACTATTTAGATGTCTATGAATCATTATTCGTTTTTTTTTTCTTTTTTATAATCATATGATATAGTGATAGAATATTTTAAACGATTTAGATTTGTTCCATCATGAACATATAGATGAGGTATAGTACTTAAGGTGCAAGGAACGGGATGAGAGAATCTAGAGAGAGTTTAGAGCGTAACTGCTTAGAGAGAGAAAGTAACTGAATTTCAAGCTTGTATTTCTCAAATGAGCTAAGCCCCCTTTACAATTGGTATACATCCCCTATTTATAGTTGGGGGAGTTGGGCCTAGCGCCTCTAAATCATCCTAATGGGCCAGTTGGGCCTTTGGGACAAAGGCCCAAGTCCCTAATGTAATTCTCGTCTTAAGCCTGCGCCCATGGGCGAGGGACCCGGGGGTCTCACCCAGTCCACAAGTCCACAAGACACCGAGCTCGAAGCATGAGAGCTAAGTGTGTCTTTAAACAAAAGAGGTAAGGCGATGGGCGTAAGAAGCTAGCTAATGCCAAACATAAGGCACGGGAATAAGGAACAATTGCCAACATGGCTTGGTAATTTTAAAGCTTTAAAAATTTAAAATTCTGAGCGCCTCGTCACGTTCTCCCGGCGACTTGAGCACAAGCGAGCTTGCGGCGATGAGGCTGGATTTGCTCGCCCCACCGTAGTCGCGCACGTGCCTTGAACCGTAACTTTTTAACATGTGCTGAGCCTGCGCCTCACGTGGCGCTCTGAGGTGACATAAAGGTCAGCGAATCCAGGGAATCTCAACCACTATCTTTGAAACGTCCCTTCGAATCGTGGTAAATCTTGACAGTTTGAATTTAAACCAATAAGCTTCAACCGTTGAGACCATTCATTTAATGTGCTGCCTTCGTTTCCCAAAATCCGCGCCACACTCCTTTAAGTGATCATTCCACCTATGCCATGATGAGGCACGACTTCCCAACCGTTGCTTACCCCAACTTTTAAAATCCCCTTCGCTTACTCGTTCACCATTTCCGGAATTCCCACAATCTTTTAAAATTGACAAACTAGCACCCCCTTTCTTTCGCACCCTTATCCTTCCTCTCAGCAAGATGACTTCTCAACGCCGCACCAAAAGATCTTCTCGATCCCGCAGCGCCGCTCCCGCATCTCCTCCTATGGTTAACCCTTCCCCCCTGGGGATTTCCTCTTTCGGAAAATGAAAAGAACGCTTTCTGGCATCGAATCTTCGCCACCTTGCCCCTGTCCTCGACTCAAAAGCCCACTCAGGAGGCCATCTGCCAACCTTCTGAGCAATCCACCGTTAAGTCCATTGCCGAGTCAGCCCGCCAGGCCGGTGGGCTTTGCCGTGAGAAGTCCTTCGAGGATATCCTCATCACCGGTCGGGGCTTGGAGGTCCGCCGTCCCTGGCAGCACCGCACGATCGAGCAAGGCGTGGAGCAACCCCACTTTTTTTACGTTTATGAGTACTTCTTTCTTGACCTGGGGATCAAACTACCCTTCTCCCCTTTCCTCTGCCAGGTCATGAGGGAAATCAATGTCACCCCAAGCCAACTTCACTTGAACGCTTGGGCCTTCATTCGGTGCTTTGAGATTCTTTGTGACGCCGTCGGTCTCGAAGCAAAAACCTCCCACTTCTTCTACTTCTACGGCGTGGAGCCGAAATCTCTGAAGACTCCAACCCCTGGGTGGATCTCCCTGAAATCTCGTACGGGTCGGCAGCGCTTCTACCCTTACAAGAGCAACGTCAAGAAGGGACCTGGGCGCCGGTACTTCCGCATACTCGTGCATCGCTCCTACCCTGAAGCTTTCACCCGCGGGGAAGGGACTGCTCTGTTCCCCTTCTATTGGACTGAGAGTCCTCGCGATGTCCCGGCGCCGTCCGACACATCGTTGAGTGATGAAGATAAAGCCATCCTTGGCTTTTTCGCTGGGCTTCCCATCCTTGAGTGTTCACAGCTGCTTGAAGCCGTCCGCAAAAACACCCTCCGCTCCTTTCTAGGAGGGTTGAACTTTATTGAAGTCGCGCTTAGGCGCGCCCTAGCCGCTGACCCGCCTGAGTTTCCTCCCACTTTTAATACTAACGGGATCAAAAGGAAACGTGCTGTCACGAATGCTGATGCCGAGGTCGCCGCCTCCCCTCTAAAGAAACGGACCAGAAAATCTGGTTCAGCCCCTCCTGAAACGATTGTGGCGGACACAAACGTCGTTGCTACGGGGTCTGGCGAGCCAACACCAGACTCCATTCTTGGTGAGCCCGTACCGGGTTCCATCCCTCCACCGGAGATGGGCAAAACAGCTCCGGTGTCCACCAGTGAGGCTGAGCAACCTTCCCCATCAAGAAAACACCAAAAATCCAAAAAGGTCGCCCCTGGCGTAGGTGGAAAATCAAGGGTAGCGACTTCCTCACCTCCGAAGTCGAAAAAGAAAAAAGAGAAAACCAAGAGACTCAAGGCTGGCGAAATATATGCTCCTCGCCAAGACCCTGTGGGCGGAGAAAAGCTAAATCCTGAGGGCGATGTGGAGCCCTTGCCTTTCCCTGAGGAAGTCGTCGCCGACCAAAATGCTCCTAAAGATGTTCCCCCTCGTGCTCCTCAAACGACCCTTTCTCCCGATCATTCATGTCATCAAACCGGGGCAAGCCCACCTAGGGCCTCCTCTGATCCCACCACGAGTCCCGGCAATGGAGACCAAACCCCTGCGACCCTGCTTCCGCCTCAACGTTCTTCCCCTTTCCCCTGCCGCTGGCCATCCGATTGGTAACGAGCAGATGTGCCCTTCCCCTGTCGACTTCATGTTATCTGACCCGTTCTTCGCCAATATGAGAGGAACCGAGGATCCTGATCTTGACGGTGTGGCGCAAGAAGCCATCTCAAGCCTTTTGCGTGCGGGGTGTCTTTTTGCCAGGTTGTCGCAGGATTCAGCCACAGCTGCTGAAGTTGAAGAGCTCCGCCAGAGGGCTGAGGGTTACCGCCATGCCACACTCGAAGCGCATGGCGAGCGTGATAAGTTGCTGACCCAAGTGGCGGCCCAAATGACTAAACTGAACAACTTGGGTATCGAGATGAGCCGTCGCGAGGAGGACTTGTCCGCTTGTGAAGAGAGAATGGAGGAGCTGGAGGGCAAGCGGGACGATTTGCAGCAAGAATTGAAGGCCAAGGCTGAGGCGATCGCCGCGGGCAGGGCTGCCTGCCTCGTCAAAGGCAAAGAGATCGCGTTCTTTCAAAGTGAGTTGGGGTCGGCAAAAGAATCCCTCGCCGAGGGGAGATCTGAATTGGAAGTAAAGGCCAAAGCTATTGCGGATGCGGAACACCGTACGGATTCTGAGGCCAAGACCCTCCGGGCAAGGTTGGCGGCCAAGGCTGCTGCTGAGGCCGTGGAAGAGCTTGGTCGCGGCTTTTTCCTCGCCAGAACTCAAGTTCAATACCTTTATGAGGGGATTGACCTTAGCGGGATGGGAGCTTTCAATAAGGTCACTCCCCATGGATTGGTCGGCCCGGACAACCCCCCAGGCTTCAATGTTGCATATTTCGCGGCTGCTGAAAATGCAAGAGAAGGAGAAGATGTTAATGTAATGTGAATATTTTGTACTGATTTTTCTTACCCTTTTTTCCTCTTTTTTTATTTTTCGACGTTATTTAGTGAAATTTCGCTGCAATTTCGTTTGTTTATTCCTTTCTTCGTTTGCGCCCTCGTGCCATTCGGGCTTTGCAGTTTTTGCTCGTGTAGCGATTTTGAGGCTTTCTCTACGCACCAATATTTCTCGTAAGAGCAGGTGCGGCCTCGCCGGTTTTATCCCGGCGAGGGCTTACGATTGCTAGGGACCCAATGGCCATATAGGTTTACCCAGACTTATGCCTAGTTTTTTTTTTCTCGCCCATATTTCGGGGAGACTTTTTGGGATTGACTGCCCGCCCTTGAGCAAGGAGTATATCCGCACACGTCGCCAACGAGAGGTCAGCGATTCACGCCGTACTTTCCGGAGCAATCCCCGGACATCAAGGTAGTGTTGGGATTGCCACCTTCAGGGAATTTTTCCTACCGGGCGAATGTGACATGTTAGTTGAATTGCTATCTGGGTAGCAGCGGTTCTCGTCGGACTTTCCCGGAGCGATCCCCAGACATCAAGGTCGTGTTGGGATCGCCACCTTCGGGGAATTTTTCCCACCGAGCGACCATCGTATAGTAGTCCAGTTAGGAGTATTACTTGAGAATATCCTTTTGCATTTGATTGTGTAAAAATTTTACATAGGAGGGATGCCTCATTAAAAAACTCCCGTGGCGGAGAAAAAGAGTGCATCTTTATTTTTGGTCTTTAATTTTGGTTTCGTTCCGGTGTCCTCGTTCTTGCTTCCTGTGTCGCGTCCTCAGCCCTGCTTCCCACGCGCTTCCGCTCCCAGCCACTCGGGTCAAAGTATCATCCCCACCACCACATCTTTCAAGCCAGACATGCTCGCTAGCCACTCATTGTTATTTCTGAGCTGGCTTCCTTCCATGCCCGCCTCGTGGTGGTGAGGAACTTCTCCCATCTTGCCCTTCTGCCTGTCGTGGTTGGACATCTCTGGCTTAAAAACTACAGCACCCACAAGCTTCCAATATTTCGACTCTCTTTTTGCTTTTCCCTGGAGACGACTCACCGGTTTCCTTCTCCTCGCCCTCTTTTTGTCCTTAGACCACTCGCGCGCCTCATCACCTCTTTTCTCGCCATTGCCTTGCTGGGCGGTGCGCCGGTCCATTTCTTGAATCATGATTCCCTTTTCCTCATATCGCCCCGAACTCGAGAGACTCGGTTTTCTGAACATCGGCAGTTCCCATAATTCTGGGTCTTTTGAGCTCCAGCTGAAGAGGTCAAAGTTGTCTTCTACCAGCTTCTCTAAACGTATCTCCTGACTAACCGTGAGCCTGGGCTCGATCACCAACACCCCCTACTGAATTTGTACGCTTCTAAGTCTGCGACCACACCTGCCCAACGCTCCTCTGCACGAGCTTACCTGTTTTGCCATCTTCCCCGACCTTTCCTACACCGCTCCCTGGTCTTACCATCCTCTTGTCAACCCCCTACTTTGGCCCCCCTCCCTGCCTTGATTTCCTTGGATGATCTCAACTTCATGACACCTGTGCCCATCGCCAGCTCCTTTCTTTCCATACAAGCTGAGACAGTTGTTGTAGCATTCTCTTGCCCTCCTTTGGTCAACTACAATCTTTCCCACTTTTCCACTTATCAGCGGATATTTCACCGCTAGATGTGCCGTCGAGATTACTGCGCAGAGGCGATTGAGTGTGTTCCTTCCAATGATGACGTTATAGGATGCCACAACCTGCAACACAAGATACCTTACACGGAGTAGCTTGGTGTTATCGTCGATACCAAAGACTGTGTCCAGATCCACATATCCGCGTACCCAAACTTGCTCGCCTGAGAAGCCTGCCAACGTTCCTGTATAGGGCATCAGGTCTTTGTCCGTCAATCCTAATTGATCAAAAGCATCCCCATAGATGATGTCAGCGGAGCTCCCTTGGTCCAAAAGAACCCGTCGCACGTTAAAGCTGTTGATCCTTATCATCACAACCACCAGATCGTCTTTTTGCGTCCTGATCCCTTCGAAATCGGTCGACGATATCACAATATCTGGATGCTGGAAACCGAATGGTGTTTCGTACTGTTGCACTGATGTCACTGCTCTCACGTCCTTCGCCTCGCCGACGCTGTATCTCCGCCCTCGCCGAATCCACCCGCAATTGTATTTATCGTACCAACTGGCGACTCAAGGTCTTTATTAAAGGTTTCCTCCGCTCCCTTCTCCCTTGTGGCCAGTGTTTCCTTCTTGTCAGCGGTTAGCGTGCGCCGGCGATCATCTCGCCTGCGGTCATCCTGCTGACGACCCCCTTTGTACCGGTTCCCTTGCTGTCGCTCTCCATTCCACCGATCGCCACGGTCATTCATCTGCGATCGTCCCGCTCGAATGAGCCTCTCAATCTTGTTCTTTAGGGTAAAGCAATATCCCGTGTCGTGGCCTGCCGAGCGGTGGTACTCACACCACTTTGTTTTATCCAACGCCACTCGGGGCGGGTCGGCCTCCCTCTCGCCTTCCTCAACTGCGTGAGTTGCCTTGACCTCTCGAAGCAACTCCGTCAGATGGGCATTAAGACTCTTTCCGGACTCCTATCGCCGGCGAGGGTCAGCTTGATGCCACGGTCTGCGGCGCTCAAATTTTTCTCTCCAGGATACAATGGCTCCTTCACAGTCTTTTCTCCTGTCCTTACCTTCCTGTCTCGCTTTTTGCTGCTCTCTCCCCTTTCCTTAGTTCGTTTTTCTTCCGGCGAAGCGTCCCCCAGCTCACCGTCTTTCTCCTTTTTCGCGCGCCTTCGCTTGAAAGCTTCATCTTCACGTCCAGGATGTAGGTGTTTGCTCGCGTCCGGATTTTCGCCATGGACCGAGCCGGTTTGCGGCTCAATTTGATGTTTAGCTTCCCCGGTTGCAACCCGTTCTTGAAGGCACGCGCACAGGCGTGCGACTCTGACTCTTCAATTTTGACTGATGCTGCGCTGAATCGTTTTACATACTGCTTCAGAGTCTCGCCCTCAGATTGGCGAACGTTGTAGAGATCCTCGATCGTCACCTGCTTGGTTTTAATGGCGGAAAACTGGACGAGGAATTTTGATTAGAAGTCAGGGAAATTAGTGATGGATCCCCGGGGTAGCGTGGTAAACCAGGCCATGGCTGTGCCTTTGAACGTACCTGGGAACATCCTGCACTTCACAGCATCCGAAGTGGCACTGATCACCATTTTTGTGTTGAAGTATAATAGGTGCTCTTTGGCATCAGCTTTCCCACTGTATGTCTCAAGTACAATATTCTTCATGTTATCTGGTATGGCAACCTCCCTTACTACCGCTGAGAACGGCTCGAATTCAGCCACGGCCTCCGCCTCGCGTTCCCCTTCATCCTGTTGCTCGGAACGATAATACTCTAGCTATTCTTGCAAGTAATCGTTCCTCTGTCGTATATCATCAACACTACGGATCAAGCGCCTCCAGTCTTGGCCAGAGATCGGTGCCTGAGGTGCCTGATTCTCCTCTCCCGAAGCTCCGGGTGAGTGCGTTGGTGATCTCTGTTGCTCCGGTGAAGTCGGCGGAGAAGGTAACAGAGGCGTTGGAGAAGGAGGTGGAGGTGGTGGTGGCGGTGGTTGTGGAGGAGTTAACTGATCGGTTTCTTCATGACGAACTTGCTCGCGTCGCGGCCTGCCTCTTATGCGACGTGGAGGCGAGCCGCGCCGCCGCTCCTAATCTTCGTCGCGTCGTCGACGACGTGTTTCCATCGATCCTGAATAGTGAACCGAAAAACTTCGAGCGAAAACTGAAAACTAAAGAAAATTCACATGGAGAATCGAACTTCTCCAAATCCAACTGCAATCCATGTAGTCTGGGAATCAAAATCTACTGTTCCCCACATACGGCTCCAAATGTTCCATCATGAACATAGAGATGAGGTATAGTACCTGAGGTGCAAGGACCGAGATGAAAGAAGCTAGAGAGAGTTTAGAGCGTAACCGCTTAGAGAGAGAAAGTAACTGAATTTCAAGCTTGTATTTCTCAAATGAGCTAAACCCCCTTTACAATTGGTATTCCTCCCCTATTTATAGTTGGGGGAGTTGGGCCTAGCGCCTCTAAATCATCCTAATGGGCCAGTTGGGCCTTCGGGACAAGGGCCCAAGTCCCTAATGTAATTCCCGTCTTAAGCCTGCGCCCCTGGGCGAGGGACCCGGGGGTCTCGCCCAGTCCAAGATTAAATATTAATAAAATTTAATATTTACCATATTATCACCTTCAACCTCATTGACCATAAGTCTCAAAACACCACTCCAGACGTTTCTTCCATCACTTCCGTACAACCCATGAGCTACATATACAAAAACTTCTGAAGTTGCGCCACAAAACCTCCGCGTCCTCCCCTTTCTTCCCTCTTGCAAAACTAGCGCCACAATGAGACCACCTTCAAGTCGCACCCCTTTCTTCTTTCTTTGGGTTTCTTCATCAACCGTCTTCATTTAGGGTTTGAAATTGACCACCACGACCTTTCCTCCCCTTACCCAATCACCCACTTCTTCTTGGACATCGCTCAGTGTTGCTGCATCAATGACCACTACAACCTTCCCCACACATGCTCCAAGACCCCAACAATTAATGACCACGATACCTTTGTCGAACCAAGCTCAGAATACCATTTCTCCACCAACAACAACCCAAACTAGAACCTTGTCAATAGGAAGAGTGGGAAACCCAATCCTTGTCACTACTGCCACCGAACCACCATCGGCAGCGGCAAGTGATACAGGGCATGAATGAATATGTTCTGGGAGCCGGTCTCTGACCGAGCGACTGATACAATCCTCCGACTTACTCTTGGACGATCACCCCCTAGTCCGGTCACTCACTTCGTCGATTACCTCAAGCGCGAATTGCGCCAACTGGGAGGAGGATACCTCAACCGTGTCACTGCTGACTCTAGACCCCTATTGCAGGGGACTAGGAATGTAGCCCCATATCTAGCTAGTGGTTACTAGGAACCCTGACTCTTGGATCTCTAAGCATAATAGAGGTCTCAAGGAGATTTAATGGCGGAGAAGGTCCTAGGGACCTAGGCTCTCATGACTTTCCAAGGGGTTACTCAATCAGAGAGTAGGTAGGTTTTTCTTCTTATTCCAACCCTTATAGATTTTACAAAGGTTCTTGAACTGACTAAAGCATCAGGGACTTTGCAGAACCCCCTCCCGGCACACCCTCGGCTATCAGACTCTACCCCCTCTGCTCCAGCCACTAGCGTTTCCCTTGACACCATCACCCCCAACCTGTCGTCAGGACTCCCTCCGGTCATCTCACCCCTACCCCTTCCTGGGTAGTCTTGGTCGACTTCCCCCCGATCGGAATCCATAATTTTGAAGCCCAATTTCCTCTCCCTAGTTTCTTGTAACCACAAAAAAAATTTCAAGATATCTACAAAAACATAAACAATAAGGATTGGGGGCCTGGATGAACCCGTAAATCATAAATGTTGACCACAACGAGGGCTTTGAAGAGGATGTTCACCACAATGAGATGACGGATCTGAATAGAAAATTCTTATCATATCCTACTGACATCTCATCTAACTTCCCATTAGGATAAATTTTACAGATGATGGACATGTGTTATCCTACCCTTCGACGCAGCAAACAATTGATTACAATAGAATATATGATTACATTATCATATCTTATCTCTTTATCCTACCCACCAAATAGGTCCATATACTACCTACTTCAATTAGTCATAGTTAACTTTTCTTAATATGTGTCATATTTTTATCTCTTACCAATTTTCTCTAGTTTTCCCCCTAATTGTCAAAGATTCGAACCAGATTCATCCCTAATTTTCAATGATTGAAACTCAAAAAGTTAATAATTATTCGTTTGAGGCTGGTGGTATAAGATCTTATAGTATAAGGTCTGATAAATTTTTGATGTTCTACCACTTTTGGTGAGATATTGTATATAGTTTATCATATTGTCTTAATAATACAATCTTATGTTTGGTGAAGTATTGAATAATGACAGATAGTATAAAAATTAAATACTTGTACAAAAATACTCTTCAATAATTTTTATTTTTTATTTTTGATGTAACACATTAATTTTGAAGAAAATAAAAGTCCTAAAATTAAAAAAAGAGTTTATGGAATATTATTTTATTCAAAAACAGTTAACAATATTTCTCAAAAACAAAATAACCCAAAAATCCTCACATAACGGAATTGAGGTGAACTTTTAGGGACTTGCTGAAGAAACCAAGGAAGGAGAGGATTGGGGATGTTTTAATTATGAGAGCTGTACTACACATAATTTTTGGGATTTGCATATTCTGCACAATGGAGGGTGGCAACCACAAGAATGAATTTAAAGGTCTTTTCTTCAATTTTATTATTGTTTGAAGCAGATTTCTTGACCATTTTTTAGAGGTAAGAACCGTGAAGGTAGATTGGAGTTGTGGTGCCTTGTTTAGTTGGCCTCCAGTATATTCATTCTTGACAGGTTCTTGGGTCTCTCTTGGCTGTGGATAATGGTCCTGGGTGGTATATTAAAGGAGGCATGAAGAGGGTTTGCCGTCAATGAAAATTAATATCTGCAGCAGATTGGTTTGATTCCCATTTTATGTCATTTCTAGCTTCTTTTGATACTGTTGTCTTGGAGGGTTGTGGATTCACTGTTTGGATTAGTATCTATTTTGGTGCTGGCTTTTGTGTGAGTCCTCTTTTTCCCCTTTGGGGTTTTTCCCACTGGGTTTTTCCTAAGGGGGTTTTAATGAGGCTCTGCATTAGCTAGTTCACCAAAATTGTTCAAGGGTTGGCAAGGCTTATTACTTTTTGCTTGGGTTTGGGATGAATGGAATTTCTTGTTGTACCTTTTGTCATCCAATCTACATGAGAGGATTGTTCTCATATTTTTTCTTCATTAATATAAACTATTTGTTCTCAAAAAAAAAAAACCAAAATCTCATTCCCCAATCCTTGACCTAATTTCACTAACCCAAAAAAAAAAACCATGTCAAGCTCTAGAAGAGGTTGCGCACAAAGGTTGAGAGTGATAAATCGTGACAGAGAGAGAGAGGAAGGGAGCAAAACACATGGGAGATGGTATGGTTCGCCCGATGGTTTAAGGAATTTGTTGTGGTGGTGGCCGCGACGTGGTGACTGGAGCTATTGTGATGATTTCTCACATCCTGTAGTTGTCTGATCTAATAAATGTCTCCATGTGGTTCTTTCAATAAGGATAGTTTGTTCCATTGAAGTAAGAAGGTTTGTTCGTGTCTGAGCCTGTGGGAACGCATTGATTTTCGGCCTCCATGGATCTTTTCTCTACACTTGTTAAGATGTTAGTTTTCAGAGCCGAAGCTCTAATACAAGTTGATATCGAAAAAGTTAACAAAAGAAAGGGGGGTTTGAATTGTGTTCAAATAAAACTTGAGTTTTTCAAACGATTATAAGTTTATGTAATATTTTCACAATCGTTTGGTGCAGCGGATATAAAAGTAAGAGAGTAGACGATAAGCACACAACAATATATCTTGGTTCACCCACAAACGATGGGACTACATCCATTTCTTGGCTTCACCAAGATTTCAATAAACAAGTTTCAAGGACTTCTCCTACAATAAATATTCGACTGGACTTCTCCCAACCAAGTATTCTACAGGACATCTCCTAAAATGTATTAGACAGGACTAGCCGTTGGATCAACGGTCTTCTTGTCAGGTGCATTAAATGCACTGTGTCTTTTGCTGAGGTAAAATGCTACAAATACAAAGTATATCTTGTCAGTTGGTTGGTAGCATAAGCAGCAACGTTCTAGTCCTTTAGTAAGAAAAAAAGGAAACTTGGATGATGACAATGTTGTACTTGTTTCCTTGTCCAGTGTGCTTTGTGAAATATTACGTGATTCTTTGCACTTTACTTTCTCCTCAAGAATTTCAAAGAGATTTCAATTTGAATATGTCGCTCTTTGTTTAGACATTACTTCCTCAGCTTTCAAGATAGACGATATACATGAAATATTTAACCACTTCACTTATGCTCTTGCAAATTGTTATCATTCAAATTATGATAAACGGTGTATCTAGCGTTTGAACTTAGTAGCCTCTAGTGCACCATTGTCCAGAGGTTGAGACTTCTCAAGCTTGGCTGCGTCTAACTTTGGAGATTGAAGGGGATACGATAGCTACAGGATTAGGAGGGTGTATGTGGCCATAGTTTGAAGATGAATGAATGGTACAAAGATAGAGTAGGAATAAGGGGACAAAAATGGAAGAGGAAGAATATGAAGGTGAAAGGAGGAAGTAGAGGATAAGCGATTGTGACAAAGGTGAATGGGGCTAAGATTATAATAATGTTAAGTAGCTCATCACAATTTATCAATCCTCATTCCATCGTTGGATGTTGGATTAATTTATCAATCATTTTAATGTTTAAAAATGAATTGATGGATAAAACCAATACAATGTAAGCATCAAACTTTGATAAGCCTAAAATATATTGTATAAGCTCAAATCTAATACAACACATCAAACGAGTCTGAGCCTCATAAAGAATTTATTTTTCATGTTTGAAGGAAAGCATTTTTGGGAAAAATTAGTGATAGTAACTCTTAGGGAAGGAAAAATGGTTTAACACTACACTAATTTTTTTTTTCATGTCAAACTGATGTAATCAGAAGTAGCACAAGAAATGGGGAGTTTAAAATGTGCCATCCAAATTCTTGGATTTTCAAACGATTAAAGGCTTTGTTACTTGAGTTAGTGTCGTTTGGTGCAGCGAAAAAGTGTGACTAAGGGCGGAATCAATGAACACCGCCATTTTTATCCTGATTTAACCCCAGAACGATATGGCTGCATCCAGTCCTTGGTTATACCAAGATTTCACTATACCAGTATCAAGGACTTCTCCATACAAGTATTATTGTTCATGCAGCTTCAGGTATTGTTGAGTATTCTTTCACCACTGCCTCTCCAGGCAAACCAAGTATTCTTTTGCCACTGCCTCATCAGGCACTGTCAAGTATTCTTTTTTCACTACCTCTTCAGGCATTGACAATTATTCTTAGGACTTCTGTTTACAAGTATTCGTAGCACTTCTCCTAAACAAACTTGCAGAAGATCATTTAGATCTAAAGATTTCTCTTCTTTAAAATGTGATAGTAGAAACATTTCAATCCATGAATTATAAAGTATTTGAGAATGAGCTTTGACTCTAACACTATACTTTATGTTCCTTTACATGAGAGATTTAGATGAAGGATTTGACTCTTAGAAAGATCTTATCTTCATGTTGAAGCAGACAGTGAAGATTGTATTTTCTGAATTGTGAGCCGAAAGCTTCTCTTTCGTGAGCACTAAAGTTGTTGCTGCAAGTCTTCATATGTTTCCTTTATACTTCTGAATCTTCTGCAAGAGAAAGATAATCGTTGGAGCATGTTCTTCTTAGAGCTTCTAGCCGTTGGATCAAACGGTGCTTTTGTGTACTTGATGTTAGTTGCATTAAATGCATGTCACTGTTTGATGAAGACCTTTTGCCCAAAAAGGTGCAGTCTGTCAACTAGTAGGTAGCATAGGTCTGAGTCTATCCGTTGGTGTAAAGATATGACTATTTGATAGTGATACCATTGTACTTTGTCAGAACATGTGATCTTGTCTTTCAAGACTTCTTCAAGAAGCTATTTTGAGCTCTTTTCCAATTTGATTGCAACGATCATTCTTCAGAAATTGCAGCTTTGTTTCCATGATAGACGTTGTTCTTTTTAGATGACCTGCTTCTATCGTTCATCTGTTCTTAAGACGATCTTTCTTCTTCAGTCGTCCTTCTTTCCTTCAGATGATTTATCTGCTTCAATCATACTTCTTTTCTTCTTTCTATTGGTCATTTAGGACTAGAAGATATTTTTTTGACCAATTACTTGTAGCTTCTTTTTAAGAGATGGATCTGTTCAGATGAAGCTTTGTTAGATCAAGGTAGACCACTGTAGTTGTAGACTATGAAATTTATTCCATTCCTTTCATGAGACAAAGAGGAAACTTTGATAGCAAAAGCGTTGTGCTTGTTTCCTAGAGCAATGTGTTTTGTAGAGTATCACATGATTCTTTGCACTTGACTTTCTCTTCAAGAATGTCAGAGAGATTACTTCAATTTGAACATGACGCGTCAGCTTTGAGATAGACGATGAATTTCGTCAATGAGTATAGTCTTTTCTTCTGGCAAACGATCTAACATATTTGACTTTTCTTTGCTTGTACAGTCTGTCTTGATGGCTTTGACCTTTCTTCTCTTGAATGGAACGTTTTCTTGCATTGTTCTGCACTTTGGACATCAGACAATGATGGATGTGAATCATGAGTGTTGTTTTCTTGAAATATAGTTTATGTGAAATTTTAAGCATTGTACTTTTACTCTTGAAAATTGTTATCATTTAAAATATTATAAACGATGTATTCAGTGTTTGAACTTAACAAAAGGTAAAGGTTAATAAATTTAAAACTTAAGGGCTCAATATATAGAAACAAAGGTCGAGATCGATAGTTTAATTATTTTTAACAAATATTAGTAGATTGTAGAGAAAGCACCTCCACACTATTGAATATAGTGTTAGTGGCATACTGGGGAGGCCAACACTTCTTGGTAGAAGTGTCGGAGGATCTCCCCGAAGAGGGTTGCCCACCAACTAGTATTTTACTAGACATAGAGGGATTCAAACCCTCGACTTATTCACATGAGAATTAAACTTGAAACATCTGGTCAGTTGTGCCAATCCAAATTGACATATCCATTATTTAATTGATAGTGGAAGAGTTTTGGCCATGCATCCAATCACATTCTTTTATTTATTTTTTTAAATATTTTAAATTCAAAATTAATTATGAACTTTTGTTAAATTACAACCATATTGAATAATGAGTAAAATGAACATAACTGATGAAGAGATAGCATCATATTATCTAAATGAATGTCTTAATCTTTTTGTTAGGAAGAGAGAGATAAGAAGAAATGAGAGAGGTGGAGGAAGAGAGAGATAGAAAGAAATGAGAGAGAAAGTAAAGATGTGATATGTGATTTGATTGATAGAGAAAAGAGAAATAGATAGAAATGAAAGTGGAAAAGAAGTGAAGAGGTGTGTATATATCATAACTCGTCCACACGAATAATTATATCTTCACACCTAAAAAATGAGGTGTGGAGAGGTGGATGAAGAGAGAGATAGGAAGAAATGAGAGAGAAAGTAAAGATGTGATAGGTGATTTGATTGATAGAGAAAAGAAAAATAGATAGAAATGAAGGTGGAAAAGAAGTTGAGAAGTGTGTATATATCGTAACTCCATCCACACACATTGTCATGTCATCCTCCTCTTTTCATTTTTCCAAAAATACCCCTCAATATGCTATCATCCCTTCAGACTTCAACTTTTCCTGCATTTTAATATGCAGTATTTTGTATGTATCATTTAAGTTGGAGTATGTAGATGAGGCAGCACCAAGGCACAAATGAAAGTAGATTGAGATTTTCACACACAAATTCTCATTGTGAACATGATATCAATAAATTTTCCCCTGAATACTACTGCAATTATGCTCACACTCATGTTTGCGGTAGAAAAATTTTCGCACTTTAGGTAGCGAATCACATTTATGCTAAATTACTTTTCAACAAGTAATTCAACACTAGCATGTGGAGCGTAAAAATTAAACGAAGATATATAATTAAAAAAATGAAATGCCATAAAGATGATAAACAGTGACATTAAAAAATGCCCTTTTTCTTATCATCAGATTCCTCTTCCATTGAAGTAAATGACAACATAAATAATTATTCCAATTATCACACCAACCACAAGTTAATACACCATAATTAAAGGTGGGTTGCATGAAGACAAACGGTAACTCTTGAAAAGGAAAAGCTAAGCATCACAAGCACCAGCTATATGACCTAAAAAAAAACAGGAAAAATTAGAAAGAACAAATAGGTAAAAACATGAATTTGGATTCCCAATCCTAAATTCTGACGCTCAAGCATCAAAATCGAATGACTGAAATTTTGAGTTTATTTAAGCCGAGTCCAAATCATGATAAGAAATATGAACCATTCCATCTTGGTGAAATTACTCAGATTACTTGAATACATAAAATTAGTAGAAGCATCTAAATCCAAGAAGCATTTATAATATATCCTAACTAACAATGATAACATGAATGATCAATAATGGAAAACATAAACATTATACTCAACAACAGCATCCCCAGATTTCAAATCAAACCAGTTAGTTCTAGCTTCAGCATACCCCCTAGCAAATCTGAAAAATCCACTTCCACCAATCACAGGCATCTCCCTGACCTTGTTGAAAACAGGGTTCCTCCCCAAGATAGTGAGTGTGCTGCCATTGTACTTCCCTTCAATGAAAGCAAAATTCATGGCCATGAGCAGACCTATCTCACTCTGTGAAGCAGAGGCATAGAACCCTTGAGCCTTTCCCACAAGCTTGGAACTCATAGTGGGGCCCAGTGTCAAAGGGTTGTCGATCATGTTGACCAAGCCAAAGGCAGTGGTAGAGTTCAGCTTCAGAGGTGGGGGGACAACCGGAACCGATGTGGGACTTCTTCCGCCAACTATGTCGTGCCAGTAGAATTTGAAGTGGCTCAGCTTCTCTTTCTTGGGAAGGCCCAGTAGCTTGCGGTCTATGGGGCGGACGAAATCGGAGGTTTCTTCTTCTACGGTGGCCGCAGAGGAGGAGAGGGCGTGGCAAGAGAGGAGAATGAAGAAACAGAAGGTGAAGATATTGGCGGTGTTCATGGTGTTAAGAAAGTAGGAAACTGTAATGGAAATTGGAGAGAAGAGATTGAAATGTTGATGGAGGGTGAGTGGTTTATATGGAGAAATAGAGAAAGAGTAAAGTGCAAGGGAACAAATGAGAGTGGTAAAATTGTTTCTTTTTTCCTTGATTGGAAAATTTTATATATATGGTTTTTAGCCCCTTAAATTGAGAGTATATCACTGTATAATATAGAGTATGTTTTATTTTTCAAGTAGATAGCCACAAGACAAATCTCTCAAAACTTGAAGTTATGATAGATGGGTAAATTTCTTCGAATAAATGTTTTCTCAAACGCACCACACCAAAATCGAGTCGTGGACTAGACGTTTAAAGCACACATTTATCTACTAGTTGTACTGTACCTTCGTATTGTGAAAGTATAGTATTTGTTAAGTAAAGTTTTTTTCCGAATAATTAACATAGCTAATAATATTATATTTTTCCATGATTTATTATTGATGTAAACATTTTTTAAACAGGTAGCAAATGTATGAAGAAATAAACAATTTGGCTCTACATTGAGTGGTTGTGGTTGTTTGGGCATCATTACATTAAGTTAAACTGAATAGGGACCAATTTTCTTTCTTTTTCTTGCAAAGAAATTTAGAAAAGGGGAAGAGGGCATGATCGATCAATAATGTTCCTTGAAGAAACTTCTTCCGTTTTTGCTGTGGTGGCCAGCATGCTCCTCCTAATGATTTACTCTACCACTGCTGTCAATTCTTGATATATATAATCTATTTAAAATACACTTCGTCCTATGAATAAATAAATAAATAGAAAATGCTGTGGTTTATTTTATAAGCCATAAGAAATATTATATTGCAAAGAAGTACAAGGGGTACTTCAATCCCAATATTAGTAAGAGAATAGAGAGAAGAAAAATTGAAAGTAATAGAAACAAAGCAACAACAAGTGACCTCCTACGTACAAAAGAACCCACCACCCACCACTACCTTGGATACAGATTAAAGAAAACATGTCTCATTAGAACTTTACTAGAAAAAAACCCTTTGGAAAAACCTAGTAAAGAAAAAAGAGTACATGGTTTGCATAACCAAGAGGTAATCTCCAAGGGTAACTAAACTGAAAAATACAACTGATAAACTAACAAAGATCCCAATTCTCCACCAAATGCCTTCAAAATAAAGCAGTAGCCCACAAAATAGCAGCACCATTATTTCCAGTAAGAAGAGCACCTTGCCATCAGATCTTTTCCTACTGCACAAGAAGAAAATGCTTTGGTAATTTTATTTGTTTGGTCATTATTTATTTTTAAATTATTATTATTTGATAAGGTTTCTTTAAACTTATTTCTATCATGGAACGACTTTTTTCTGAAACATGTTGTGATTCATTCAATTAAATCAAGGAAATATCATTGTTTCAACTAATTTCCACCTCGCCTTAGTCAAACACAACTAATTTCCAACTTGTTTCAAAGGTAAACATTTAGGTATGTACAGTGTGAATACAGTGTGAGAAAGGAGTTCTAAACTAGAAAGACACTAGTGCTACTCATTAGTAGCATGCCTCACACACATTAGTGCTACTTTCAAAGACACAGGTGGCCAAATAAATGCAAGACTTAGACCCAAATGTCTCTTTGTAGACTTTTACCCATTTTGTGGTTCACGTTCTTGCTAATGTGGTTGTTGAAGTTGTTGCTTTCATACGGATCCTGATTAGGGGTCGATCATTTGGAGAAAGAATGATAAAGGTCTTGAGTGGTGAAGGGTTACGTGTATTAGGTCTCATTAGACTTTTATTTAGTAAGTATCTAATTTTAAGATATTATCATAAATTTAATATGAAAATAAAAAAAATATTAAAAAAATATTTATTTAAATAAGAAGATTTTTTTTTGAACAGCCAAAAAAGATGAATAAATTAAATGGTAGCATTAAGGGATGCTACAATCCCGGCCCATTTACATAGTGAGTATTAGTGCACAGCAAAGTGCAGAAAGAAAGTACAGTGGCCAACAAAGAAAAGCACGTGAATCACCAACTTGGTTAGAAAAGCAACAATAGAGAATTGTTTCAAATCATCCAATAGTGGTTTAAACCCAAGCAGCTAGAGAGGTTCCCGTTCCATTCTTGATAGGAATAATTGAATCATTTCTTCTTGCAACAGAGCCACTTCCAGAACCTGAATTTCACAAGGTCCATTACCTGCTCCGCGTTAGCTTTTTTTCATTAAATTGGATTCTGTTTCTGTAACCCCAAATTGTCCAGATGGCTGTCATCCAAACAGACCACCAGCCCGAATCTTGTTGGATTTATTAATCCAGCGTCACCCTTAGGATTTGATGGGCTTAACAACTCATCACCCCATGGCGCTTAACATCGCAGCCCCTTGAGGACTCTGTACTATAAGGAAATAAAGTTGCGCCCTCACTAATAGCAATTGCTTTTGGCGTAGTGGTAAGCGCTTGATCCAATAAGTGGTATCAGAGCAAGGTCATGGGTTCGAATCTCTCGGCTAACACTCGGGGGGGTGGAGATTGTTGGATTTATTAATCCAACGTCACACTTAGGATTCAATGGACTTAACAACTCACCCTATAACGCTTAACATCGCAGCCCCTTGAAGACTCTGTGCTATAAGAAAATAAAGTTATGTCCTCATTAACAACAATTGCTTTTGGCGTAGTGGTAAGCGCTTGATCCAATAAATTCGTGCCTCGAAAAGCAAGTTGTCCATGATTTAAATAAGAAGATAACCTAAGCCTAACATTTTTAATTAAATAGACTTTAAAAATATTTTGTTCTTTATTTATTAATTTGGTCTAGCCTAGTTTAGGTTTGATCTAGGCTATGCCATGTGTCTCTTACTCTTGTGTAACATATTCTTTATATTTTTAGTGGGAGACGTAAATTTTTAGGAAATTTTTATAGTTAGGTTAAGAATGGATTAGATATGCCTTAACGATCTTTCATCAAAAACCTTAAGATATTGATGTTCAGTTTTTAAGTATGAGTTTGAATTTTTAGTGGATCAAATAAAGACAATATAAATGAACATGCACATATACTTAACGCCTTAAGGTTTTAAGAAAAATGTGATGTTAGGTCTTTGGTTTACTTATTTGCAAGTCGCCTTGCTCGAGCTCCCGATGTCTCCCAAAAAACTAGCATGAGAGATTTGTTTCTATTGTAGTGAAATATTAGATGATGATACCATTAATCCAATCAAGCTTCAAATTCTTTTGTGATAAACAATGAAATCTTAGTCGAATGATGACTTTAAACAACTCTAATGAAGTTATTTATTATTTTAAAAGGAAGCACACCAAAAAAATAATGTCCAAAAGCTATACACTCTTATTCTAAATTTTATTCTCAAATTTTGTTGTAATTGTAAAATAATTGTCAAGTAAAAATATTTTTTATACGAAAAACATATAAGTGGATTGTTTTTTTGGTCAATTATGAGTGGATTGTTTAATTTTGATTTTTGAGACAGACTCAGTCATGTTAAGTTAGGCCTGCTTTTTTTTCATTTTTTTTGGTTAATATAAGGCCCGTTTAAAAGTAGGCTTATAGGGAGCGGTCTATTCAGTCCAAGGGCTAATGCAAATTTTAGAGGGTGCAAACTATTAAAAATATGTTTGTTTTAAAGTCGAAAGAATAGTCTATGGTGTAAGGTGATCAGAGCACGTAAAGGTAAGTTTGGTGTTTCTTCTTGGTGGCGTGATATTAATTCAATCTGTAGTTTGGAAGGGTGGAATTGGTTCGATTCTGGTTTACAAAAACAGTTTCGCTCTGGGGATGCTACAAAATTTTGGTCTGAACATTGGTGTGGGGATGGATCTTTAGAGCTGCAATTCCATCGGCTCTATAACCTCTCTAATCAGAAACATAACACTGTCAAGGATATGGGAAGCTGGGAAAATGGCGTTTGGTCATGGAACTTCAAATGGAGAAGGAGACTTTGTGGTAGGGAGGTGGTTTGGCTAGAGGATTTGTTGGGGGTGGTACAGCAGATGCAGGTTGTGGAAAATGTGGGTGATAAGTGGATTTGGAGGCATGAAGGCGAGGGAGCTTACACTGTTAATTCATCTTACTGTTTTTTGCAGGAACATGCTAATGTTGAGGGTGATCCAGCGTTCCAATTGCTTTGGTCTGTGCCTGCTCCTTCTAATCCAAAAGCGTTGGCCTGGCGAGTGCTATGGGATAGGGTGCAAACGAGAGACAACTTGCGCAAGCGTGGAGTAATTGGCGGCGGCGTGGCATCTTTGTGCCCATTGTGTGAGTTTGAGGTTGAGACAAGCTCTCACTTGTTCTTCTTATGCCCTGCAACTGTGCAAATTTGGTATGCTTGTTTTGGCTGGCTAGGCATCTCCACAGCGTTGGTTCCTTCGTCTCGGCTGCATATCATCCAATTTCCATCAATTGGGAGAAGCAAAGCTCAACACGAGGGTGAGGTAGTGATCTGGCTGGCAATTATATGGTCTGTGTGGCTGTACAGGAATAAAGTGATCTTTCAAGGAGGTATATTTGAATGGGAGCAGGTTTTCGAAATGGCTCAGTTGCGGGCTTGGCAATGGCTGAGTGCAAGAGCTGCAGATTTCTCCTATTCATGGTATGAGTGGAAATTGAACCCAACCTCATGCCTGTTATCTTTATAATTGTTCTGCACTGGATGAAGGGGATATTGGTTGGTTGCTGGTATCAAAGGACATTAATTGGATACATGTAGGTTTGCAATACGTATTAGGGAGTGTGGAATTTAGTGGCAAAGGATGTGAGGAATTAGCTTTTTCACTTGGGATCGTGGCTGGTGACATTTGCAGAAGAAGCTGGAGCCATTTTGATGTTATTCCATGGGTGTAATCTGTAATGAGAGCAGCCACTTATTAGCTGCAATTTTGTAAAGTATTCCATGGGATTTTGCAGGTGTATAGAAATTCTGTACTCTTTTTCCTTAACCGGGTTTTCCCAAGGGGGTTTTTCCTGGTAAGGTTTTAACGAGGCACAATTTCTATACTCGTCCCTTAGGAAGGGGTGGGCTTGAGGTGGGGTACTTTGTTAGTAGGTGTTTTTCTGGTGATCGTTTTGTATCAGCTTTTACATTTAGCGTCTTTGTTTTTTGTCTCTTTCCTTTCCCTCTCTATATTATATTGGGTTGAAGTACCCCTTGTACTTCTTTCAATATAATCTCATTGGCTTATCAAAAAAAAAAAAACATTTTAATGCATGTTTTAAAGTCTTTTACTTAAATTCATCTAGAATAAACTAATCTGAAAGAATACATTTTAATTAAGTTATTTGGGCTCTATGTTAACCGGACATATTTTTCATCTTTGATAATTTCCTTCATACTGTTAGCAGTAATGCTGGCCCAGTGCAATCGATATTAAAGAGGCCAAGACAAAAAAAAAATATATCAAAAGCCCAAATATTTACAGAATTTTATTTAGTTATGGTGAGATATTTTACTTGCTTCTAGAATATTAATCTACATAAGATTTTGCCCCACACACACACACACACACATATATATATATATTATGTCTATAGATTTTGCTCTCTATTTGCCTTTTGTTTTTCTAGTACTCCATTATGCTTTAATTTTTTTCTGGCTCTGTTTTTTTTTATAAGTAAAAAATTATATTGAAAATAAGTATAAGGGGTACTTCAACCCAAAATCAAGAGTAGAAATACAAGAAGAAAAGGAAAAAGTTACATACAAGAAGACAAATTAAAAAACCCCCAAGGAGCAAGGCTTGTTAAGATGTGCCTCTTGCCATGACTCTATTGCTTTCGTTTTATCGGGAAATTAAAAAACCCCCAAGGAGCAAGGCTTGTTAAGATGTGCCTCTTGCCATGACTCTATTGCTTTCGTTTTATCGGGTCTCACAGATAAAGTGGCCCACCTTAACATCCAACCACCTCCTATACCCCTCATGCTCCACTTAACCTATTTTTACCTTTATCGCCCTTCTCTCAACCCCTCCTGATTTTCATGCCCTCACGCAACACATTCTCAAAATACTTAAACTGCAACTAAGTGTCTTTGGTGAAGTTGACCCTCTAGATCGGTTATTCCAAGTAGACCAATTTTTCATGTCATATCTAAACCCTTCAAAACAATGTTAAGATATGATTTCATTTTATATGAGAGGGGGAGCCCTAAGCCGGTACATATGTGTTCTTCTTAGAATCTAGATTGGCAGCCCTCCTAATGCTCCTCGACAGTGTTAGCATTGGTTGGCTTGAAAGTGTGGTGGCGTTGGCCTTGAATGTAGGGGGAGTATCTGGAAAAGAGAGTTTGACGCTCAAGTCAATGTTTAAGCAAGGAGAAAATCAATGAGTCTTTGAAGAACTTCAATAACACTAAGAATCAATAACATGTTATGTAAATGAAAGATAGAACCTGTATTTATAAGTCGGTATATGTCTTCAAAGTCTCTGCGGGTGTAAAGGAAATCCTTAAGTGGAGCTTCCGAGCGCATATTTGCCTTGGTCCCTTCATGCTTTATAGGTTTCATCTTGGCCCTTTGTGAGGCTTCTTTAACACTTTACTAGTTGGACCGAGGTGGTCTAATATTTATGAACCATGTCATGTAGGTCGCCCTTACAGTGTCTGCTTAAGAGCAAATCCTTTGGGTTGGTTGCAACGTCGTCATGCTTTAGGAGCCCCCAGCTGGCGCGTCATCATTGGCATGTCAAGTTGTTGAGCCTTGTTGAGACGCCATTGTAATGTCTTAGAAGTCGTCTCTAATATGCCTCTAGCAATTTGAGATGTCAAAAGTACATAAAAGTCTCAAAAACCTAGGTTTAAAAAGGATTTTTACGTTTTTTTTTTCACTTTACCTTGACCCATGTGTGCCAGTCTTTGCACAAGTGGGCATAACTTCAATATTTTAGCTTTGAGCACTCATCGTATAATTGCTTGTGCGACTTTGTTCATGGTTGGATCTGATTAAAATTTAATATGTTGTGAAACAACATATGGATCTCCAATTTGATAGGTCGAGTTGTAAAAAAATGTCGGTGTAAGGAGAATGAGCCCACACAAAAAGCAACCACGTCACTTCAGTGAAAACTGCAAAATAGATAAGAATCAATAAAAAATCCTAAAATGCTAAAAATGTAGATTAAGAAAAAAATGCAATAAAAAGAATAAAGTGAATATGCTAAGAAAGTACCCTCATATAACCAGGTCAACACTATCGACTCAAGCGATTCTAACAACTTTTTCTTCATGACAAAACTAACCTATATGAAGTCTTTCATGCCTACCAGCTTGAGCAAGACACATATTCCCTGGATCCAGCTTGCGAAGATCCAAAGATCATACATTTTCATATGTCTTGATGTATGGGTGCTCTTCTTCATTTTAAGTTTGTACCAAATCGGGTTTAATTAGGTTCAGATTTTCTGGTCTAAAAAACTTCATGCATTGACACTTGACACAATGGCATATAATACATCCCTATGACAAATACAATGGTTGTTCCTTATACTTGTCAACGAAATTTTCAACTCCTAAAGTACACTCATTTTTTCACACATCGATCATTCCCTCGTACAACCTATCATACGTACATTCATTGGATCTAATTTTTTGCATGTTCACGCGATTAATTACACGCGACTAATTACACGTTAACTATATAGTGTAGGGGTAGTTTACAAAATTTTGCCAGAGTCTCCCGTAAAATACGAAAATCTTAGGTTTTTCAATATTTGTATTACTAAAAACTAGCAAATCCAGATATCAATTCAGTCATTTAACTCGTCAATTTTTTTTCTCCACAATGTATAACCCATATCCCCTTCGGAAATAATTTTTTCCATTATCAGTTAATAATATCCCATTTCATATACTTAACAAAATATTTACAGCCGCATATCTCAATATTGGTCTCCAAGAAACATGGTGTATACCATGATTAAGCATAAACTCATTTAGCAATAGGAATTGTATGCGACTGAGATTTAATCAAGTAAGGGAGAGATGAGATTTAAGAATGTAATATAACCAAGCATAGAAAATATTTATTCTCAAACTGTTGTTTTTTGGACAATTCAAGATTCAATACAATAAGTAGTAGATCCACAAATACACATGCTCACCATATTGAATCTCAAACAAAAGACTTGAAGAAGGGAAAATCTAACCTTTGTAGTAGCAATTAATGAGACACTCAGTGAGGTGTTGTGTGTGAGAGAGATCTGGGGTGAAGTCTTATGCGAGTGGATTTGGTTAGAAATGAGAAAAGAAAAGAATGAGAGAAAGTCACGAGAGCATTATTGAAAACCAAGGCCTTTTGAGAACTGAGGTTGTCGAGTTTTATATTTGATCTGGGTTGGGCAGGCAATTTCCATTTGGGCTTTGGTCAGATCTGGGTTGGGGGAGGCGACTGAGTTCAAATTTAGGCTTTTTTAAGATATGACCAAAACTGAGGTTCAATAGTTTTCTCAATCTTACATATCTCTTCCTCATCATTCACCTTTCCAAATAATTTTTTGTTTTTCAACCCATTTCAATATCTAGTTCGTCTCTTCTCATTCCGAAAAACATTAGTTTATTGATGGAAAAAACCAAAACTACAGATAACAGTGAACTTGAAGGACCAAAATAAAAAAAAAGTATAAATAGAAGACCAAAAACTCAATTAAGCCCGTTAAGTATAAAATATACTAGTACTTTTTACCCGTGCGATGCACGGGGATATTCATTTTTTGGTTTTTGTGTGTGTTGTTTTTGTTAAATTTGTTTTTATTTAAATATATTTTATTGATTAAAAGATATAAAAAAAATTAGTTTATGAATTCTTATGTTTTCTTTTAATTAAATATGGTGAATTGGTTTGAACTAATGAGGAGCAATCTTGTTTCGTTGCGGGGAAATAAGAGGCCAGTTCAAAGCTAAGTATATATGAAGTGTTTCATCATTTAAATAACCTTCATTGATCAGCAAGCGGAAAAATATAAAGTAAAGTCTGAATACACATGATTATCCAGAAAAAGTTAAACACACAATTAAAGTAACATTTTTGTAAAAAACATCCTCTTCATATTACATTGTGAAATACTTCTTTGTAAACTACATTTCAATTACTATTTGAATTACTGTCATCACCATCGCAAATGAGGATTTTTAATCCTTTACGATGGGTGACTCTAGAGAAGGCTACATATAACTGGCCATGTGAAAACACCGGTTTTGAAAAATATCACCCTACACTTTTTAGGGATTGTCCTTGACTTTTGTTTATTGTCATGGCAAAAGAGAGCGCTATAGGGAATTGTCTCCTTTGAAACTTTAAAGGAATTCTCCTATCTGATGGGGTTAATGTTAATCTTGGTATAGACACCCTTTTTCCGGAATTTGTTCCTGATATAACCTTGCCTTCCAAAACATATTTGCCCATTTCAGTGATAATCAGACGTTTACCATTGCACAATCTAGCTGATTGATCGATGTTTCTTAAAAGCATCACTGGAGCTCTTTTTTTTTTTAGCTTTAACAGATGATTAGGCAAGCCTGAAGAGTTTATTGTGTTTAAAAACTCTAGAGTATGGATATCATCTGGACTGTCATAATTGTCGTATGATGAACATGTGTTATCGACACTCAAATAATTTTTCTCATCTGCAGGCAATAATGGCATCATGTATTCATTCAAACTATCAACAATCTCATTTGTAGGAGCTAAAATAGCACGATCTTGGAAATTTTTTGGATTTTCGTAGTTCTGAAGGAAAGACGGATAAGTAGAGTTGACAATAGAAGCCATTGCATCACCTGAATGTGGGATCAAAAAATCCTGAGGGATGTCTAGGATTGTTTCATCTTCTATCTGCTTACCTGCATTTTCATCTCCTATGCTTAATATCCACTATGAATTTTTTTTTATCTCATCAACCTCTGCAGCTGTTTTTCCCGTTTGCAGCCTCATGTTTTTTGTTAATGTAAGCACCTGGTCATGATTCAAAAGATAAGAACTATTGTTATAGCTGAAGTTATTGGTTAATTTTTATTTGTTTGGAAGTAATTGATCAATTTAAAAGCAGACATTTTTTTTGGAGAAATGGCAATGTACCCGACAATGATCCCAAAGATAAGAAGCATTGATGGTGGTGTGGACTATATCCTCCCTTCTACCTTTAGACATTACTGGTAAAATTTGCCTAAAGTCTCCACCTAACACAACAACTTTTCCTCCAAAAGGCTTGCTGTTGCTGTTTTTATTGGTAAATCTCATAATATCTCTTAGAGTTCGATCCACCGCTTCAAAACAATGTTTGTGAGTCATGGGTGCTTCATCCCATATTATGATTTTAGCTCTGATGATCAATTCAGCCAATGGACTTCCATGTATAATGTTGCAGGTAGAGTCTTCATCAACATTGATTGGAATACAGAACATGGAGTGAGCTGTTCGACCGCCAGGAATGAGCAAAGCTACAATTCCACTTGATGCAACTGCTAAAGCAATCTCTCCTTTAGATCTTATGGTTGCTGATAAGGTCATTAAACTGACTAAATAAAAAAATAACTGGAAAGATGTTATTAAAATAGGTAATGAAAAGTCACATTGATTGCATATTCTTATACTTATCATCATAATCATAGAAAGGGGTTACAAAAGAAAACTGAAAAGATTCGGGAGTTTCAAAGGAATTAATAAATTATAAATTTAAAATCTTGAATATTATTAATAAATTGAAATTTAATGTGCCTTTTTAATGCCTTAAATACCTCTCAACTTGTACATAAAAATTCTTACCATTTTATTTTCGAATTAAAGATAATAAAATAGCGTTAAAATTTATTTTCAAAAATAACAATGAAACACTTTTAAAACAAAAAAAAATTTAAAAGGGTATGGAAATACACATTAAAATAACCATAAACTGGAATAATATAAAAAATTAATATCAATTTTACACCATCAAAAAGTACTGAAAGGGATTAAGCTAAATAAAAAAAAGAATTAAATAAAAATAAATAAAAGATGCAGTTTTTTTTTGTATCAGTTTCTTCTCACGTGCCTCCACATGACTGTCATGGCCATTATCTTTTAAAGGCTTTGTTAATTTTACATTGCTAGATAAGTAAAAATCCAAACTAAATTTAAACTCACAGTAAAGATTCAAACAACTAACATTGAACATTGGATCAACAAACCAAATACATAATAACAATCTGGGAAAAAGTTTTAGAACAAACTCATACGAATCTGCCAATTGGAATTGACATAACTATTATTCAGAAACAAAATTAAACTTTCACATAGCAGCAAGCCTTCCGATTACAATCCCATAAAATTATCCAAAAACAATAGACACTTCAACAATCTTCTCTGTGATCTTTGTAAACTTAAAGCAATACATATCTCATGCACGAACCCCATTACGTGTACAAAATTTCTTCCAGCCTGATCCAATCCTCACATCTTTCTTGTTTTTGCTTAGCAGCTTGCACGTAACATCATCACCCACACGCCCTCTAAGCTTCAATGGAGAAACTCCAAATTGACGAATAAACACTGCAATTTTAGTTGGCAAGGCCTGAAAAGTGAAAAGGTTCATCAAAACATGAATATAAAATATCAACGAAACTAATGAACAAATAGATAGATATTCTGTGATGCTCACCACATAACTTCCAACAGTTTGGGTTTTTGAAAGTGTTACCACACATGAAGGATTTTTATCTTTAAACCAAAACACAACAGCAGAACCACTTGAATTTTTGTAGAACTATTAAGATGAAAACATATAAGAGAGAGTAAAACAACAAAGAAGCGCAATTGACCATTACCCTATTCATTTCGTGCAAAACTGCAAATGCAAAGGGAGGAACAGTGTTGGACATGACAGAATATGAATTCATTGAGTTAGCCAGGATAGATAATTGGCTCTGTCTTTGATGTCTATGCACATACTATTGTAACTATATATAGAGCTCAAGAGTGTGCATCTAACATCAAAGAAAGGAACCAAAAGGCAAGAATTAAATTAATTTTAATATACTAATAAATATATTAATTTATGTACCTTTAATATTCAATTGTAAGCTTCGCTAAAATTCCCTTGAGATTCCATCACTTTGCTAACTCCCCTATGTTTTAAATTAATCAAATCATTTCCACATTATTACTTGTGCACAACCCCTTCAACTTCAATCTTTTTAATAGATTTAATAGTGTATAGTAATAAATATTTAAATTTATTAATTTATGTACCTTTAATATTCAATTGCAAGCTTCACTAAAATTCCCTTGGGATTCCATCATTTTGCTAACACCCCCTATGCTTTAATTTAATCAAATCATCTCCATATTATTGCTTGTGCACAGCCCCATCAGTTTCAATTTTTTTAATAAATTTAATGGTGTTACACAGCCTCTAGTTAAAACAAAACAAAGAGACACAATATGAGCTTCATAATTTCACAATTTAGTGGAAGGAATTTAGAAAGATACACTGGCAGTCCTAGAAAGTTAAGGAAACCAAATCTGTTAAAAATATATTGGCTAAAAATAAAACAGAAAAGAATCATGTATCTCAATGGTAGTATGATTTATTAAAATTTTACATAATGCAAGTGATAATACAGAAGCTGAACTACAAATTTCGAGGAAGCAAAAAGATCAATAAAGTTATTAGTTAGTATCTTGTAGTGAATGAGTTGGGGAAGTTAGGAGTAACTGCAGAGTGCTTAGAAGAAGAAACAGAGACCTCAGAAACCATCTTTCTTTCTTTCTTTCTTTCTTTCTTTCTTTCAATGTGTTGTGCATGTTTTTGTAACATCAACTCAAATTGTCACCCCGTGACTGTGAGTGATTAAACTGTCAAATAATGTGGATGAAAAAAGATTGCAGGCTTTCAGGAATATTTTGAAGTAAATGTCATGGCTACAACATGTGAGGTGTGTATAGCCAAAACTATGTGTTGCTTTTTGGCTGCTTTTGTTCCTGGTTGTTGAGCCACAACACTGTTACCCTACAAAGTGTTGAGGCTTCATATTCTAATCATTAATCAAGTACCAATTTTGTCCTTGGATGTTGGACATCACATTACAGAAAATTGAGTGCAAAATTTGCATATAGTATGTGTTTATATCTTTATTGGGTTTTGAGTTTTGAAATGATCCAAATTAAAGGCTGAAATTATGGCTTTAATATGTCCATTACTCACACAGTTACTCATAATATAGTAACCAATAGGTTAATTTGATTTTAAGAATGCTCTTAACTGAAGAATTAAGTTTGAGAGTTACAAACGAACTTCAAAATTTAAACTAATTGAAAGAAAGATATAAAAAATTGCCCTTTACAGATACAAAAATATAAATTCCTATACAAAAAATTAGATACAAAATATAACTATTTAATATTTATAATAGATCCACAATGACAACTCAAATCTTTCCAAACATTAAAAGTGGAGGTCAAAGTCTACTTTCTACAAATCAATATCACAATACCGATCACACACCAAAACAATCAAAAATGGTGACAGTCTATTCAACCCTATGAGTAAACCTAATTTCATATCAATAATAATTTCACTGAAGGAAAGCACATGCGGAAGCCTGGAGGTTGCAAGCATCTTCATTCATTGACCACAACGCCACCCAAGTTTCCCAAGGAAAGTCCAAATTTCACTTTTTTGGTAGATCTCAGGTCTATCATCACTACGGTCCCTTCAAAATCACTTTTTTGATAAGTAAAAAAAATTAAGAATTTGATCCAGAGTCAGAATAAATAACCAAAAACAGGAAATTAACAACCGCCAAACTAATATTCATACATCACGGATGATAATTTGGTTATTTCATATCCATAAGCTTAATGTAATCTAAATTGTAAGCAATATATCCATTATGATCACCTGGTTTAGGTCCTTCCAATGATGCTACATTATAGCAAATACTCTCTCTATCTCCAGGCTCACACCAACCGCTGAAACTTGATCTGAACCTAATATCCCAACATGTGTTCTCATATCAGTCACTACCAACAATTGAACCATATACGGATGAGAATTTTGCTATTTCATATCCATAAGTTGAATGTAATCTAAATCTATAAAAAAAAGTCACATAAAAGGCTAAACATTTCAGACTTAATTAACATAGAACACTAAATTAACACATAAATTTTCATCTGCAAGTAGTGTTTGAACTTTGAATTCTACCTGCTAAAAAACCACAATATATAATATCCCAATACACTCAGCCCAAAATCAAATTGGAGCAACTGGAAAAATGTTTTGGCTGAGGCATGTGAACTAAGAAACACACTTGAATCATGAAAGGTTGTGAGGATAGACATTTGGTTAATGTGTCATCTAACTGCACACTTTTGTGTCAAATGACATGAACCATAAAAAGTGAATTATTTCAAGAATAAATCTAGAAACATCCTATCAAAAACATTCAAGAAAATGAGGGGCCAGTAAGAGAGAAAACGCATGCATAGAATCAGTATAGATAATTTTGACACAACTTAAGCTGTTTTGAACATAACAAAAACAAATCCAAACACATACTAAAATGAATAGAGTACAATCATAGCTACATACAATCAATGAACAGATCTAAAATCTCTCCGCTTACAATCATACCCGAATGAATACAATCATGCTGATTCCAAACCAAATTGTAGATTTTCAAATGATCTAAGAGTTGTATCTTATAAATATAGTGGAAACATCAAGCTAGTCCATTTATTAGCGATAGAACTGGGCCAGAAATTGCTGACTTGTAATGTGTTATCACTAAAATTTGGCTTCTTATGTTAGTGTGATAGAACCAAGCCAAGAAGAGGATAGAAAGAAGTGTTTACTGTAGCTAAAGTGATAAACCCCTGAATATTCGAGACATTCAGGTATCTCAGTAACCCAATTACAATGATCCCCCCAGGATAGCCAAACCTTTTGTCTTCCACCTGTAGCATAATGTAACCCATGGTAGAAATCAGGCTAAAACAACCCATTAAAACATATATGAGAACATAATAAAATAGCAGAGATAACATTTACATGCATCAAGTACTCATAGATCCTAAATGGAGAAAATTCAATATTAACAATAATTGATAGAGACAAAAAAAATTGGGCCTTTCAGGGACAACAGAGAGAGAGAGGGAAAGAAAATTCAATACCACAATCAAGAACAATGTAGAAGAACGACACCAATGCACAAACTGGAACCCCATAATCCCAGCAAAGGCGCACCCAATCTGGAATATCAGATCAGAAAAAAGAGTCAATTGTTTGCGATAATCACCGTTGATAAACTCTGATTCCAACTAAGCTAGTAGCATTACTATATATATGAACATAAATTCACCTAAATCAGCAAAATACTGCACTTTAAGGAACTAAATCTAAACAGATAAGGAATCAAAAAAATGCCACAGTAATCACAAATGACGAAGAAACAAAATTGCAAACCTATAAAGGAATCCATGTGATGGAATCGTCACCGAACTCTCCCGCAGAGATCTAATTGTACTTCGTCGACTCATGTAGCCTTCGTCTAGGCCTCAGGCCACGTCCATCGTCCTGCGAAGATTCAATGATTGGTTACTTCCGCTAACCTACCCCAAGAACTTGTCAGACACCAAGCAACCAAACTTCAAGCATAAGTGACGGAGTAAAAAAAGAATCAGATAATTTCTTTCTAAATTAATAGAACAACACCACCAGAGATCAAATACGTACCTAAACGATGCAGGATCATGTACCTGATATGCAACAAACATGTCTTGAAGGAGCTCCAAAGAAACCAATCGACCACAAAAGAAGATACCACAGCCAATATCTCTTCCAAAGGAGAAAGTGGGGGCTGATTCCTAAATCTGAGATCGACAGAGGGAAGAAAACGTCATGGTAAACTCAAATCCGCGAGGCATATGTTGGGGGTTCTCTGTAGGAATCGAAGTGGGTGGGGGAAGTGGCGGTTCTCATGTGGGCGTAGAGGAGGAGTGTGTTAAGGGGCATGTAGTTGCAGATGAAGCCGATGATGACGGTGTTCCAGACGGCGGTGGAAGGGCGAGGGTGTCGAGGAGGTACTGGAAATCAGAGGCAGACACAGAAAAGCAGCAAACACGACTTCTCTATAGAAGGTTTTAAACGATTTAAAACCTAAAGAAACGACTGAGAGAAGGAGAAAGGGGAAGCGTTTCTCTTTTGTTGAAACTGAGAAGGACTGAAACTGATACAATTGTGAATCAACGGCTGAGATTAAATCTGAGTGAAATAAAATGTTTTTTTACAAAAATATCCATGCCCAGCTTTAATAGCTTTTGAATTAATTTGTTGAAGGACTTTTTTGCCCCCAAGACTGCAGAAACTCTACTTTTATATATATTATTATAATTATATATTATATTATATTATATTATATTATATATATATTATAGATAGATAGATATCGAAACTATATCAACATCACTGTGTACGCAAAACACCAACTTATTTGACATGATGACGCATGTCACAAATTATTTGACCAAAAATTAGTTTTCTATACTGTTTTAATTAAATTCTTAAGGTCTATTCGAGAGTCTTTCTTCTTAGTCGACCAATTCAAGATGTTCACAATTGTTAAATAGATTTAAGTGTATAATCATATTATATTGAGAATGGATGAGTACAAGAAGACTGGTATTCGTGCGATCAATAACCCAAACAATTCAACATAAGAAATAAATAATTAAATATTGAAAGCCTCAGTACTCTTTTGAGTATATGCTCAATTTTAAAGAGTAATATTTACTCACACTCATTTTATTTTTCACTTTATTTCCACATTAATCATTTATATATTTCTCTCTTTTTGATTCAAATATATATCATTCATATTATATAGATATTTCACTATATATATTTCCCTATATATATATATATATATTTTTTTTTTCTTCTTCTTCTTCTCTATATTCCGTTTTCACTAAATGTGAGTGAATATTGAAACTTTTCCCAACTTTGAATTTGTTCACTTTGTTTTGATATGTATACTTTATGAACGATCACATTAAGTGAATATCGCAAGAATCGTCATTTATCAGCATGAAATTGTGTGGCAGTTTAAAACGACCACATACACATATATGATAATACACACATGTACATTAAATTAAATAGACACTTGATAGATATTGAATTTTATACCCGATATTTACTCTCCTATTTTAATTTTAAAATATGTATACCATCCATTAAATTTAAGTTGTCAGATGAACTATCAAATTATGTTAAAATTTATAAAGTCGTATAACCTTTATATATACTTACTTAAAACTCTTGATTCAACAGTTTGACTTTTACATTACATCATATATAGGTAATATAATATTCTAGACGTCAATAAAATGTTTTCCTATGTTCGTTTGCCGGATGTAGAGATCGATCATAGAATAGTCCAAGATATAGCCGAATGCCGACCACAATCTCATTGGCGTGGGGATTCCGGTGACGGCGCTAGCGTCAGGGGTCAATTCGTGATGCCGCAGCACGAACCGAAATTCGTGTTGCATGTCCCGGCGGGTCGTGTGATCTAGTTTGGACGAGATTTTTGATCTGAACGTGAGTTTTTGCCATATGTAAAATGATTGTGAAAATGTTTCTAAAAAATGATCTGACTTTTTCGAAGAAAACCCTTTCAAAGAAAATGATTGTGAAAGCGATTTCTCTTGAAATAAAATCTCTTTTGAAGAAAATGTTGATTGTGAAAGCGATTTTTCTTGTCCCTCAAATAACGAGTCCCGATCGGTACATGCGGGGTGGGTACATTTCCAGGTTTCATCATACCTAGCGATGTAGACATGGCGCTGCTCGATGCTTCCATTTGCTCGCTTGCCTTGGCATTGCGGGGTGTGGAACGTTTAGTGGTGTTGGGTCTACTGTACGTGAGGGTGTATGAGTTGTGTTTGGGTTGTTTTTGCTGGCTGGCTCCATGCTTTTGCATCGAACGGTTGGCATGCAATCCTGTTTCAAGTGAACGTCCCTTTTAGTTGCGTGACTGCGGTTCCTGTGCTGACTACCTCTTGAATGGTATTCGTGTGGCTTGTCGGATTTCGTCCATCCAGACCTCCTCGAGGGAGGGGGTTCTGGGGGATCTCGAAGTGATGCATGTGTTCCACGTTTGCGATTCATTCTTGAAGCAATTGTGGCGCACATGTTTTTGTTGCTCTCTCGGATGCGGTGCATGAGATGAAACATGGGAAATTCTCTTCCATGCAGTCCCTTTAATCTTGGTTGCCTTGAATGACACTTGCCTCCGTGACTTGCTTGCTCTCCACTCGTGGTTGCATGCAAGCGCCGATGAGCAAAGTTGTTAATGGATGCTACCTGGTTGATCCTGCCAGTAGTCATATGCTTGTCTCAAAGATTAAGCCATGCATGTGTAAGTATGAACTAATTCAGACTGTGAAACTGCGAATGGCTCATTAAATCAGTTATAGTTTGTTTGATGGTATCTACTACTCGGATAACCGTAGTAATTCTAGAGCTAATACGTGCAACAAACCCCGACTTATGGAAGGGACGCATTTATTAGATAAAAGGTCGACGCAGGCTTTGCCTGTTGCTTTGATGATTCATGATAACTCGTCGGATCGCACGGCCTTTGTGCCGGCGACGCATCATTCAAATTTCTGCCCTATCAACTTTCGATGGTAGGATAGTGGCCTACCATGGTGGTGACGGGTGACGGAGAATTAGGGTTCGATTCCGGAGAGGGAGCCTGAGAAACGGCTACCACATCCAAGGAAGGCAGCAGGCGCGCAAATTACCCATTAAATTTAAGTTGTCAGATGAACTATCAAATTATGTTAAAATTTATAAAGTCGTATAACCTTTATATATACTTACTTAAAACTCTTGATTCAACAGTTTGACTTTTACATTACATCATATATAGGTAATATAATATTCTAGACGTCAATAAAATGTTTTCCTATGTTCGTTTGCCGGATGTAGAGATCGATCATAGAATAGTCCAAGATATAAGATATATATATATATATATATTTTTTTTGGATAAGGAGTGTTTAATTTATTTAACTTATTTATAAATTATTATTCAAATGGTGACACACCACAAAGAAACAGGGTTCAGCTTAATTCACAGGCTCAAACCCCACATATATGTAAAGGAAGCAAAACTAAGCATCATCACACATGTGAGTGGATGCTGGATGTTTAACAGGAAACTTATGAGAAACACAATTAACTGTGTGTGTAAATTAAAGCCAACAAAAAAGAAGTATCTAATGATGATAATGGGAAACATAAACGTTGTACTCAACGGTTGTATCACCCGTTAGGTAATCAAAAGAGATGGTGTTAACACGAGCATATCCCTTAGCAAACCGGAAACGCCCAACGCCTCCTACCACCGGCAACTCCCTCACCTTCTCGTTAATTGGGTTCCTCGCCAAGAAGGTGATGCTGCTCCCGTTGTACACTCCTTCGAACAGCACGAAAGTCTGAATCATCAAAAAATCGTACTCTGTTTGAGATGTGGAGACGTAAAAACCCTGAGCCCGCCCCACCAGCTTCGAGGTCCGATTGGGTCCCACCGTCAGAGCATTGTCGATGACCCTAGTCAGACCGAAGGTACTGGTGAGGTTGAACTTAGGGATTGATTCAATGATTGGGATGGAGGTGGCGTTGGCCCCGCCCACGATGTCTTGCCAGTAGAACCGGAAGTGGCTGTAGTTTTCTTTCTTCTCGGTCATCTCACGGTCTATGGAACGCACGAAGAAACTTGGTTGGTCGGCGGTGGCGGCAGTGGTGAGGGTGTGGAAGGAGAGGACGAGGAAGGAGAATATGAGGGTTTTGAGAGCCATGGTTGGAGGTTAAGGAAAAGTGAAAAGTTTGTTATATCTTGTAACTACAACAAAAATGGAATGAAGAGAGTAAGTAGAAAGAGTGGAATTTATAAGAAAAAAAAGGGAGGGGGTAGGTGTGGGTTTGGGCATCTTTGCCAATGAGATGCTACAACTACAACATTTACATATGGAGCCAAAGAACCATGCAGAATGAAGCCTCAATGACCTAACACGTGCCTCGTGGGTTCATGTAGGGCCGTAGGGGAGTTGATTATAGAGACTGTGAGTCTAGACAATGATATCATATTTTTGCTGTTCTTCAAAGAGAAGCTTGGTCATTCCAAGTGATCACTTGGACTTAGTCAATTCTCATGTACTAAAGTTTTTAATTAATACAAGAGCCGTTTGGATATCCATCTGATTAGATATTCTATCAGAAAATATAGGTGAAAAACGGAGAAAAATAACATATCTTGAGAAAAGTGTATGGTTTATAAATGGTTATTTTTCTATTTTCATACTTTTTAATTCAGATCCAACCGAGCTCATAATAAATATAAGATATATCAATATCATGATAGGAAATAATAAATTTAAAATTTTAAAATTTTAAAATTAATACTAAATGAGAAATTCTTCCATACGGAGGAAAGATACACATATAAGTATTCGAAAGTCCAGGTTGCATGGTCAGAAATTCCAGCAGCAAACAATTTCTATGATGTCATTGCGATGACCGGTCGTGCCACTTGTTAGAATATTCTTTATCTTTTTTCTTAACATGAGTTTGATTTGAAACCAACTTGGTTTAATTTATGGATATATATGAATTATGAAAGGCGGTGCTAGCCTGCTAGGTGTAGCATTTTATCCATGTAAACAAATAGGGTATATCATTTATATGCATTTATTAATTTAGTTATATCATGTTTGGTGTAATTTCCAATATATTTATCTTAATTTAATTCGTTTAGGATGAGTTATTTATTGAAGTAAAATAGACAACTTTAAAAATATATTTTTTTATTTCATTTTATATAAGAAAATGTTTTACATTTGAAATGAATCAACCTCATAACTAGAGTTAGTTAATTGTTAATAAAATATTAAGTTTCTTGTGACAGTAGCTTACTCTATTTGACTCAATTTTATCAACAATTATTTTTGTGCACAGCCATCATTGACCGAGACTTTAAAAAGAAGAAATAAAAGAAGTATTTTTTAACACATTAATTTTTATTGAATGTAATTCACTTATCAACCAATTGAGTTGTTTTAGAAGTTTAATATTTTGTCATTTAGTAAGTGAATGGTAGTTCGATTCCGAACTCTTATAAATGAAAAAAATATTATTGGTCAGTCTATTACTACTTAGTCTGCTAACTGTGCATCGAGAGATTTGCACAACTATTAATTATAGAGATATCTTGATTCACAAAAAATATGAAATACACTTTTGGAATAATCAAAACATAAATATTTATTAGTAATTGATATGTAAAAAATACAAATTCAGTTAATAATAATAATAATAATAATAATAATAATAATTAATAATTAAACATTGTCATTTTAATTCTTTGTTTTTAACATGGTGGGGCAAGCCCCGAAAAAACAAAAAAAGCTATACTATAGGAACACTAGGCGATGCCAAAGCTTCCACCGTGTGCTTATACAATAGACTACGACATTCAAATAAAGGGACATCAAGAGTGTGACTCCAAATCCAAACACATGGGCATGCTGAGCTAGGTAATTTGCAACTTTGTTCGCCTCACGAGGGGTAGATTGGAACTTCACCATCATCTGAGGAGGGATCACACACCGAATAACACTTACCATATCACGATAAGGATGTGCTACAGGTTCGTGCGTAGTCAAACAAGCAACCGCATCAGCAGAATCACCCTCAATTACGACCCGTTGATACTGGTATCGAGCACTAATATCCACCGCAGTTCCAATAGCCCATAGTTCCTCTAAGAGGACACTAGAGGTAACTAACCGCTGGCACAAACCACGAATCCATCGACCATCGTAGTCTCTCAAGACCCTTCCACAGCTGGCTTCCCTAGTGCCTCTCACGGATCCTTCCACGTTGAACTTCAACCAACCAATATCCTGAAAAAGCTAGCACAAGCTCGTCCTACTCGACAGTCCAGTTTGAAAAACCTCCATATTTGTTGCTGTATCATCGAACCAGATAGATTGAGCAAGGCAATGCACTGTTGTTCCATCCCACACGGATTGCTCAAAGATGACTGAGTTTCGCATCTGCCAAAAACTCCAGCACGGCGTGGCGAACTTCTGGCTCCAATTCTATCTGCTACGATGGTGTCGTGGTTGAAGGTTCCAAGTCAGCCACTGCTCAATATCCAACGAGAGAAACTGAGCTGGAAGATTGGGACCTTAAACCTCTTTCCAAACCTGTAACACTCGCAAAAAATCTCTTAGCGCATGAAGGACTGATTCTGAAAATGCACCACAAAGCGGGCATAAATCATTATCAGATAAATGACTCGGCAAACACTTTGCATTAGTCATTAAGCCTCCACTAAGAATTTTCCAAAGCAGGATTTGCACTCTCTCTGCTCCCTTCTACTTCCAAATCAAACGCCAAGTGAGGCCAGAATTCAGAGGATCCAAATGATGAGTGAGAAGAGCATACGCTGATTGAGTTGTGAAATCCCTAGAAGTTGAGTTGTGAAATCCCTAGAAGCTATGCAAGCCCACACAACCTGATCCTTCACATCGCTTTGCAATACAGGAAGTGAAAGCAGAATCTCTTGCCTCACACATCAGGGACAAATCACTAAACTCTGATACATGCCAAGACCCCGAGTTACTTTCAACATAAGAAGCAATCACATCCTCTTGCTTACCAAACGGTACTGGTTGGACCACTACCTCTTCTAAGACGATGCGCAATGGAACCCAACAATCTTTCCAGAAGCGGCTAAAGCAACCATCACCAGCAACCCATCGAACACCCTCCATAAACTGGTTCCAAGTGCCACGAATCCCATGCCAAATCGTCGACTCAGAATGCTTACTTTGGACCATTGGTAGTGTAACGCCCCGATTTTCGAGTGTCACTTTAGTTACCTATTAAAGTAAATATGCAATATTTTCCAAAATATTTATAAACACGAGTATATATTTTTTCTTTTCAAATGTATTTCCAAAACATGTCATGCATACTCCCAACTACAAAGGGATTTACATCAAGCCTTGAACAAGGCGAGTATCCGAAACCCCAAATATAAAATTCTGAAATCGTTATGCAAGCTTAAACCAATAATGGTTAGCTCTCTAACTCAAGGCTCTAACTCTACACCCGACTATATTCTTCAAGTCTTCCACAGTTCTTCAAGTTCTCCTCTCTGACTCGTACGAAGGTCAAGCTCCATCGAAGATTCTCCATCACCTAATAGCGTTAAGCGCCCAAACAACAAGTAGCAAATAGAAAGGGTTAACTCCATGCCATTACCACGAGTGAAAGAGAAAAACATGCTATTCAGATTTAAGTGCATAACATGGCACATACGCTAGCAACCTAATTCAAAATAGATGATGACATATATTCAACAATATAGATTTAAATCAACTATCAACAACCTCAACTATATTTCTACTCAGATATCAGTAACTTAACAACCTATATATTAACTCAGATATCAACAACTTAACAACATGTAACATTTATTCAGACATCAACTTAACAGCATATAACAACTCAGATATCCACAATCTCCACAGTATAGAATCAAATCATATGACCATAATCTCAACAATATAACATCAAATCAAATAACAGCAACCTCAATCTATAACATCTAATCAGATGTCAACAACCTTGACAATATAACGTCAAATCAGATATCAATAATCCTCAACAATATAACAACAAATCAGATATCAATAATCCTAAAAAATATAACAACAAATCAGATATCAATAATCCTCAACAATATAGCATCAAATCAGATATCAATAACCTCAACAATACAACATCAAATCAGATATCGACAACCTCAGCAATATAACATCATATCAGATATCAATAACCTCAACAATATAACATCAAATCAGATATCAATAAAACCAACAATATGAGTCAATGAATAGCGTCTCGAAAGACGGGACAGTCATGTGAAAACATCCACTCCACTGCCACTTAACAGCGTCTCGCAAGACGGGATAGTCATGTGAAAACATTCACTCCACTACCACTAAGTAACGCCTCGAAAGACGGAACAGTCATGTGAAAATATCCACTCCACTGCCACTTCAAGCAAATCAAAACATCTCATCCAACTCAGTAATCACTCAAACAACAATCTCAAAATCAATAATCAAATCAGGATAACCACATGTTATTCATATTATCAATCAACATAAATCAATTCAATTACATACCAACTCAGTTCAATGACATAAACCAGTAAACGGCCGAAGCCTCTCAGAAAACGGAGACACACGTCTCAATAAGTTCACTCGGCCGAAGCCTCCAGAAAACATTTTCCCAGTTCAGCATAATAATCAAAATCAAATGCCAATCCATATAAACATCTTCATCTCAAACGCATGCAGTGCGATAAATACATGCAAGACTCAAGGACGCGCTAAAACTGAGTTACCCTAACCTTAGCCAATTTCTCCATCCAAGCTCAACATCCCAGTCCAATCCAAAATAAAGCTCCCGAACTTAGCAAGTTCCCCGAGCGTCCTTCTCAGTTGTGAAACCTCGCCAATTGTTCCAAAGTCTCTTTCCTCAGCTCAACTCGTTCCAAACCTTAAGCAAAGTATCATTGCTTAGTCGCTAAGAAACAAAACAACTAATAACACTATCAAAACCCGAAAGAAGCTTTCGAAGCTCTAGAGTTCGACATTTAGGTACGAATGGATAATAAGACATGTTTTCGCTAAAATGCGCATAACTCGAGCTACAGAACTCAGAATGACACGAAAACAACGCTAAAATTTCGAAAATTGAAAGAGCTACGCAATGGCTTAGGTCATACAGACCCAAAAATTATTTTTGGACACGATACCCTAACAAACAGGTTTCGGCCACTTTAGAAAATAGGGTTTCCGAAGTTTTTCTTCGATCTAAATCAATTCCTAGGTATTCTTAGGCGATATCTAGGTCAGGGAATCTCTCAGAAAAATTATCGGATCGAAAACTAGAACAGGGGTATTTTGGTCAAGATTTTTAGCTCGGAAACTCAAAATCGGAAATTCGAAAAATAAATTGGATGAGCGTGATCCTAACGACATTTATAACAACTAATCCTACTGACTCTAAGCTCAGACGAGAGTTTTTGATTCAAAAAGCGGAACCTCAGTATAAAATGGGTATTTTGAGCAGAATTGAAGCTCGGCGGCGATTCGGCGAGATTCGGCGAAATATAATCCGCTAGAAGTATTCTTGGGTTGGTAGAGAATAAGTTTAGACACTGAAATCAAGTTATTTGGACAGTTTTACAAAACGCTCGAAACTTTGAGCACAGAAAAACATAGAGAAAAGCGACAGAATTTACGATCAGAGGTAAGGAAAAGCATCAGTACCTCGAGGCCTACGTATAGCAACTGTCAGTGCGACGATCATGCAAGAAACAACGAAAATCTTCCTCCTCCTTCTCCTCTTGAAGCTCGCGGGTTTGGATGGCAATGGTGGAGAGATTTTTGAGTTTTTTTGCTATTTATAAGAGATGGAAAACGCGGAAAAATGAAAATTTCGCGATTTCGATTTTTTCTGCACATTCCTCTGTGAATTATAAGATAGAATCCGGCGACAGAATTTCATAACTCGAAACAGGTTTCTTGGAATTTAAGCAAACGATTCACTAACGGTGTTAATCGATTTAACCTGAAAAGTTACTTTTTGCAGTTGATGTTGGATGACAAAACTTCCTTTTGAAGAAAGATTGGAAACATGGAAAGAAATGGGTATACGCGTGTGGAATCTTCATTTGAAGCTTCGAATAGAAAAAGTCTTCATCGACATTTTACTTTAAGGTTCTTGAGCTATCAGGGATTCAGTTTCGGCAACTTCCGAGAATTGAAATCGGTCTTTCATACAGTCCAGGGTTTCGTGTCGAAACACTTGTCAAGGAAAGGAATAAGAGAAATTCTTATATTCCTCTGAATATTTTTGAATATCGTTTCTACAGTGCTTTAAGAGCAGATTAGCCAATTACTAGCGTTTTTGCCCTAAGGCGGAAGTGAATAAGACTCGTGTTATAACCTATAGCGACTATAGAACTATTCTTAGTCATTCCCTGAACTTTCTTTCTCATTATACTAATACGAACATCAAACATAAGTCGAGTTCCTCTCACACTTAAACAGAATCCTATGCGTGAGGTGGAAATTAATTAATTTAGGCTTAATACATTAGAAGGCCCCTGTAATTGTAAAGGGAATCAAATCCAGGGCCTAGAAAAATTTTGCATCAAATTGGGTCCTTAGGAAATTTTTTTTAATTCAATTAAGGCCAAAGTGTGTCAGCCTTCAATTTTATCCCAGTCATCAATTCCACGTGGCTTTTATAAATTTTTTTAATTAAAAAAATTATAAAAAATTAATTTTTAATTCCAACTCAATTATTTAATTAGAAATTGTTTTTTAATTACTCAATTCCAAATTAAACCCAATCCCAATCTTCCCCCAAATTAAAACATTTTCACCCCCAAATTAAACCCAATCCCAATCTTCCCTCAAATTGAACCCTAACTGAGGAGAGAACAAGAAAATTCATTCTTCTTCTTCTTCCCCACTCCCACCCACCCAACAAACCCAGAAGCTTCAATGCTGCACCTACTTGATTTGTTCAAGCCTTATGGAACCATTATATCGGTTGAGGTTCTTGCCTTCTTTCCATTTGTTTCATGTGTTGACTTGTTTTTTGATTTTTCTTGTTCATGTTATGGGTCTTCACCTCATGTTTCTAGCTAGAAAAAGAAATAACAAAGGTTGGGGATGGTGCTGGGGTGGAAAATATGGGTCTTCACCTCATGTTTCTGGGTTATACCCACGGATGTAGGCTTTTTGGGTTCCAGAACAATGGGAGGAGGGTAAAAGGTTTGTGGGGTTGGTTTTTGGGTAAGGGGAAGATATTTTTTGTGGATTGGGGTTGAAGATGAAGATGATGGGTGATGTTGAATTTGTAGTTGTTTCTGGGTTTATTTCTGGATTTTTTTAGTTGTTTTTTGTGGGGTTGATTTCTTGGTAGAGGGAAAGGTTTTTGGTGGTTTGAACTTTGAGGATGAAGATGAAGATGGTGGTTGATGTTAGATTTATTGTTGATCCAAAGAATTTTTTCTTTCTGAATTTGTTGTTGTTGATTCCATGGAGATGGAGGGAGATAAAGATTAAGGATATAATTAGGATCAAAGTTAAATAAATTGTAATTTTTTAATATTTTTATTTTTATTTTTCTCCTTAAATAAATGAGATGAGTTGGAATTAAAAATTAATTTTTTATAATTTTTTAATTAAAAAAAATTAAAAAAGACACTTGGAATTGATGACTAGGACAAAATTAAAGTGTGGCACACTTTGGCCTTAATTGAATAAAAAAAAATTCTTAGGGACCCAATTTGATGTAAAAATTTTCCAGGTCCTGAAACTGATTCCCTTTACAATTTCAGGGGCCTTCTGATGTATTAAGCCATTAATTTATTTTAATTCTAAAATCCTGGGTCTTACAGGTAGCTCACCATCGCCACACCCGTATTTGCTGCGTAACACTTGCACCCATCATGCATTTGGTGAAGAAATCATTCGCCAATTAATTTTCATGAACATGGCCTGATTAAATTCATGCATATGACGCAGGCCAAGACCGCCAAATGACTATAGCTTCTCCCCCCTTCATGCGCACCCCAAATGAATCTCCTCTGGTCCCTTTCTAGCTTATCGCACAAATACTTCGGTAGCAACATAGTCTGCATGCAATAAGTAGGTAGGATGGATACCAGCCTACCACCGATTGCGTGATGGTAATCTAGCTAGAGAAGCTGCCTTCCAAGAAGATAAGCGTTGTTGAGATTTCTGCTACAATAACTCATATGTATTGAAATTATGGCAACCGTAGGACAAATATTTTACACTATGTCTATGACATCTTGTAGAACATTGCACAATACACAGCAAACAATTTAGTAATTTAAATAACAGAATAACTAAAGATCACACAAAAGATTGTTAACCCAGTTCGGTGCAATATCACCTACGTCTGAAGGGTTTTCACCCAAGAAAGATAATCCACTATTATAGAGAAATTGTACACAAAAGGTCTCACCAGAACTGCCCCAGTTCAACTACCTTTTCTACCTATCTCTACCTGTGGATTATTACCTAGGTCTCCCTCTAAGTATGAGAAACCCCTCTCACTTTCTCTTACACAATCACTGCCATAGTGATTGAACTCTAATAATAAGAGTGAAGATGATCTCAAGATCAAACAACACACAAAACAACTCTCAGCCTAGAACAATAACACAAAGCTGCTGAGAGCACAATTACAAGTATGAACTCACAAGAGTAAACCTAATTCACTCAACACGAAGCACACCTAGAAACTAGGTTTCTGTCTTCATAAGTAGCAGTCGACTAGGCCTGTCTTCCATGGGCTTGAACGAGCACAAGAGTCCATACTAAAATCAGGAATTTGTTAATGAAACAAATCTGCATAAAATCTTCAAAGATCCATTTTTCAGTAGCAGATAAAAACTTCCACATAATCTTCAAATCAAACCCCCATGAACCGGGTTTGATCACACTAAGAATATTCCTTGACGGCGCACAGAAGCTTCCAGCAAAAACTCTAACTTGAATACAAAGCTTCACAAATAAACCAACCAACTCACAGCAGATACTCAGGGACAGATGTTGTAACACCCCGATTTCGGTGGCGTCACTTTAGTAACCAAAAGAAAAACTTAAGCGGAAAAACGTGAATTTTTTTTTTCGATAATATAATTAAAGACAGAAACATTAAACTTCTCAATGAAAGATAAAAGAAACTAATATACATCTATATATATATACATGCCCAGCTAATACCAACCACGTCGCGAGTAACCTCCAGCGACGGGTGACAGAAAGAAAGTAACGCCCAAAGACAATATGTACAAACCAAGGTAAAACCTGTGTCCGCAACACCATACCTCAAAAACTGAGAACGAATTGGCCCAACGGCCTAAGAAAAGACCTCCTAAGTCCAACCAGCTCTCTGTGATCTCCATAAGAAAACCACACAAAAAGCTACCGGCAGGAAACTACCCTGTCCCAAAACTGAAAGCATGACGGTCAGAGCAACGACACTACTCCTACACTAATCCCAAATCGAGGAGCCCACACTAGCACTCGATCCTACACGCTAGCGCGGTCGTCGTCCGAATCTACATCCAGGACGACTAAGTCGACATACACAACACTACCCTCTCTATCCACCCTGATGCGCTCTTGCACTGGTCTCTCGGGCTCGGGGCCCGGACCAGGATCCTCGATGACAGCAGCAGTAGACGAACTGGACTCCGTCGAAGTCCCACCCACTGGCACCTCCTCAGAGGGGTCCTCATCATCCGAAGATGATGGTGATGGTGGTCCTCCCAAGCCGGGTCCACAATGCACGCCGGGCGACAAGTTGAAGCTCAGTATATGTCTCTTCAATACCCCCTCCGTCAAGCGTCCGAATCGGTCAACACGGTCCTCCATGACCCGACCGGTGTAGGTCGCACGGTGGCCTATGGGGTCGACCACCCATGCACCTGGGTCGTCCTGGTCAAGCATCTCGAACCTGGTCCCCCCCGAAGGGCTGACCATCGTAAACCAATCCGCCATACTCATCTGACAATGGCGTAGTCCGCCCAAACACACACAGAAGACGCGAGGGTCAACTCCAAAGAATTATATATATAATAAAACCAGATATATATAGGATAATAATTATTAGCCCCTCAGGCCTAGAAGTTTAGGGATAACATCCTAGGGTTGTATGTATCACAGTGAATATAAGAATCATAATAACAAGTAGCATGCCTCAAATAGGATAAACAAGTACCAATCACACTCAGCAACTAAGTCAGAATGTATGTTGCATGCAATGCAATGCTGGTTGACAAGATGCATTCCGGAAGAAAGGATGGACATCAACGAGGCGGCCCTAACACCAGCCACGGTGGGTACCTTCCTGCTCGCGTGTCTCTTACACCACACAAAAGTAGTCAGATCAGCAGTGAACCCGTAGGTCTGCCATTCCGTCTGCTACTAAGGACCATCGTAGTGTCCTAAATATGGAAATCCGGGTCTTATGTCCATTTTGGAATCCACCGAGGTCCGGTATCACGCCGTGTATTAACCTCAAAATGAGTGCATGAATGCAGAGTGATTAGTCAAACAACGTCTCCGACCTCACTCGACACGTCGCCACGTGTTCTAAATAACTTAAAGTCTCTAAAAGAATACCCTAAGGTAAATGTCGATTCTGCGACAAAATGAATTAATCAAAAGAAGAAGAATGTACTTTGGAACTCATGGTCCCCGGCTAAACTTTAGATAGCCAATCAATAAACTGCTCATCGAGCGAAATGGTACCGAAGTACTTGGAAACTTATAGTTTCCGGCTAAACTTTAGATAGCCAAACAATAAACTGCTCATCGAGCAAAAGAGTACGAATGTACTTGGAAACTTATGGTCTCCGGCTAAACTTTAGATAGCCAAACAATAACCTGCTCATCGAGCAAAAGAGTATCAACATACTCGGAAACTTGTAAGTTTCCTCAAAACTTGGACTCGACGACACTTCTCATATCTTCAAAACTAATATTCAAGCTCTAAGCTCTTATCTAAGGTTGTTATCATTGTTCAAAGGTTTTAGAGATTGATTAATGTCTTATGAATTTTCCTTGAGAAAATAGGTTTCGTTTAGTCTTTATAATATTTCCTATGAGTTTCAGGGATCCCATAATCCCAAATAATTCCTGAGAAGGTCTTGATCCATTAAAACATAACAAGGCCCGAACTCTGTTCGTCCTATCAATCTCTCTCAAAATCTCATAAAAATTCGGCATGACTTGCCCGCAATCCTCACTTTCCAGAAACATAGGCACGAGTGGAATAGCATAAAATGAAACAGCTCAATCAATAAGCATAAACAACATATTCCAACACATCCTAAATTAACCATGTAGCACATAGCATGTGAATAATTTAGCACACAATATCATGGCATCAAGTACTCAACAAGATCGGCTGAAGCCTCAAAAATCATTTCAGACATTTAGCAATTAAGTGCATAACACATAAACCAAGTCGAATCCGTCGACACCTAAAGCATTATCTAGTAATTCAGAGAGTAGCCCTCACCGGTGGGTCTTCCAGCTTCCTCCTCGCAAGTTCCTTCACGCTCCTCTCCTTGATTTCCAGGAAACTCCTCAAAAGAACCTTAAGCAAAAATCACAGAAATCGACACAATGAGTCAAAAACTCAGCAAACAATAAGTCCTAGGGTTACACGGTACATTACAACCTCTGTGGTACGACAATCTAACGCGTTAAGACAAGTTTTCGAAAAAGTCGGATTTCCTCTCCCCTTGATATAGCTCTCGGCCACTTTCCTTAATTGGGAGGGTCGATTTTTCTTCGATCAAACTTGGTTCCTAGGTTATCATATGCCGTAACTAAGACGGTTCTAAGCTCGGAAAAATTTTCGGATCGAAAACTGATATAAGGGTAGTTTGGTCATTATTTTCAGCTCAGAATTTAAAAACTGGATTTTTGAAAAACAAATTGGATGGGGACGTCAACAACGACGTTTTTGACGACTAACCCTACTAGCACTAAGCCAAGTCGATAGTTTACAGCTTAAAGGTTGCGACTTTGCCTAAAAATGGGTATTTGATGCAAAAATTGATCCCAGCGGCATTTCGTCGACATCTGACAAAATCTAATCCGCAGAACACGCTCAGGGGCATGCAGGGAATAAGTTTAGACACTGAAATCAGCTTATTTGGACAGTTTTACAAAAAGCTCAAAACTTTGAGCACAGAAAGACATAGAAGAAGTCGACAGAAACGACGATCAGAAGAGAGATGTAGTTTACCTACCTCAAGGTCTTCGATTAGCAACGATCGGTGAAGCAAACGGGCAAAGATTCGCGAAAATCACTTCCTCCTCTTCTCCTCTAGCTGGCCGCGGGTTTGGGGAAAGAAAATGGGGTGGGTTTTGAAAATATCTCATTTTCTAGCTATTTATAGGTTTTGGAAAATGCGGAAAAATGATTTTTTTGCGATTCCGATTTTTCCTGCGTGTTCCTCTGCGAATTCCAAGATAGGTTCTGGCGACAGAATTCCAGAACTCAAAGCAGGGTTCTTGGAATTAAATCAAACGATCCAAAGTCGGTGTGAGTCGGTGTGAGTCGGTTTATCCCGAAAAACTACTTTTTGCAGTGATCGTGGGATGAGAAAACTTCCTTCTGAAGAAAGATTAGAAATAACAATAGAAATAGGAGAACGCGGGTGGAATCTTCATTTGAAGCTCCGAATAGAAAAAGTCTTCATCGTCTGTCGATCTTAGGTTTCTCGAACTATCAGGGATTCCGTTTCGGCAAACTTCCGAGAATTGGAATTTGATGTTCGTACTTTCCAGGGTTTCGCATCGAAATAATCGTTTATAGACGAAAAAGAGAAGTTCTAACATTTCTCTGAAGATTTTTGGAATTAGTTTCCATCGTGTCCTAATGTGTAAATTAACTATTCACTAAAACCTTTGACCTAGGATTAGGCGTATGTTAGTCGTGCTATAACTCTTATCGGTTTTTCGATAAAATTCTTGGACTTTTCCTGAACCTTTTCCTTCACAAATTTATTTTAATCAAATAAACCCTTATATTTTATTCACTTATCCAAAGCTTAAAACTTGGGCCTTACAGATGTCATAGGCAAGATGTTACAGCATCGGGTCCGACAAGTTGGCACACAACTCACTTAGCTAAAATGCAGACAATAACAAAGGAACAACATGTATCCTTATTAGTTCTTCGATTGATCAAAGGGACCCCCAAGTATTTTCCCAAGGTAGCCGTGAAGGGAATATGCGCTTCATGACTAAGTCTTGTTGCCACATGAGAATGGACATTACGGGACACCAAGAGGCGAGATTTCTCCAAACTAACTTTTTGGCCGGAGGCCTCACAAAAAGTTTCTAAACACCTGCTCATAACAGCAATTTGATCATAGGAAGCTTCACAAAAAAGAAGCAAGTCATCCGTAAAGAAAAGATGAGATAATTGGGGGCCACCTCTTGAAAGTGTCACCGACTTCCAATTACCAATATCAACCTCCCGTTGGATGATGTGTGCTAATTTCTCCATACAAATCACAAAAAGATAGGGAGATAATGAGTCACCTTGACGAATACCATGAGTTGGATGGAAAGGATGTGTCTTATCCCCATTAAAAAGCACTTGGAAGGGGCAAGAGCTCACTCAACTAAGGATCTAGTTGCAAAAGTCAAGGTTGAAACCCACCTCCAACAAAGTATCTTGGAGAAATTCCCAACTGACTCTATCATAAGCATTCTCTAAGTCCACTTTAGCAACATACCCTTTCTTCTTCTTCTTCTTCTTCTTCTTCTTCTTCTTCTTCTTCTTCTTCTTCTTCTTCTTCTTCAGAGTTCGCATAGTATGGAATACCTCTTGAGAAATAACAACATTATCCGAACTATGCCGCCCCGGAACAAAACCACACTAATTTGGAGAGATCAAATCATTAAGGACTAACTTCAACTGTTCGCTATAACCTTCGTTCAAATTATTGGATTATGAGTGTATCATTAATTTGTTAGTGATTGAAATGTTGTGTTGGAAATTATGGATTGGACTACCTATGGGGGTTTGTCTACCTATTATGTTCTAAAGGATTTTGATGTGAGGATTGATGCTTTGCGGCGTGGGGTTATGCGTCTTTTAAGAGACGTTATATTTTGTATCTTCCAGGTGATGTTCTTCGGGGTGGGTCTTCTGGTGCGTTTTTGTGTCTAGTGGATACAGGCTTGAGTGGTGGTTTAGCTGATGGTTCCGACCTTAAGTTGGTTCATGGTCATGTTGGTTCTGAGGCAGAATTTTGGATGTTCCAGATATCTCACTTGATCAGCGTCATGTGTTGGACCACTCTTTCCCTCAGTGATTCTCCTTGATGTGATTTTCTCAAGGTTTGAGTCTCTTTCCTATTTTCCTTATGTGGAGAATGATATTCTAGTTCCCTTATAGCAGATGTTCTACGCGATGCTTGAACAATAGCTTCGACAATCGAACAACAGTAAACAAACAACAAAAGCATAAAAGAAACAAAACACAACACAAGAGTTGTTAACCCAGTTCAGTCAAACTTCATCTACGTCTGGAGGGTTTTCACCAAAAGAAAGGAAATCTACTATCTCGAGATATAGGAACTACAAGCACTCATGAACACCACAACTCATAGTTCTCTTCCTAATCTACTCAGTGTATTTCTACTTAGTATTTCCTTTTAAGTATGAGAGCCCCTCTCACTTTCTCTCAATCACTGCCACAGCGATTGGTAAGAACAACAACAATTAGAGTTTAACACTCAAGGAACACATAACACAACCTTGCTTTATAGAATCAATGAGCAAGGTTTGTTCACAACGAAACAAGGACTAACATAAATAACAATCCTAAAACACTTGATCTTTTCTCTCAAAAGCTTTAGTTGTCTTCACGTTTTAGGTCTTCATATTTATATGCTCCAACAGCTACTCTAGGGTTTCCAGAGGTTGAAGCAACGACACAATAGAGACCAACCTTCAATCAGGGGTTGTCTCAACAATTAAACTAGACCACAATAAATGAACCACGATACAACTACTTAAACCACAAGTAACCACAAATCAAATCTTCACCAGATTTTCAGGGCACACATAAGCACTTTAAGTAATGGACTAATGTCATGTGCTACACAAAGACAGATGGCACAACATCTGCTTCGACATCAGGTTGTTTTTGACAAAAAGCAGGACAACCACAAGAACAACAAAGAAGGAGCACTCTAAGGGCCTGATGAAAGGATATTTAATGAAGAGGTTTTCCTCCACTAACTACTATCAAATCCCTTTCAAGACTCAATCGTAGTATAGTATCGGGTTTTGTCGTCTCCACAGGGATTGTGTTGCTACGCACTAGTCTCACTAGCTAGACTTTGTTTGAACAGTTTAAAAGTGATGTGTTTTATTTAGATTTAAATAAATGAAAACGATAAAAGAAGTTCACAGAGACAAACAAAGAAGAAAACATATTTGAAAAATGAGTTCACTTGATTTACAACTTATTCTCAACCAATATACTTTTATAAGATGAAATTAGCATTTAAGATGTTGATAAGAGCTATTCACCTACTAACTCCTTAGCTAAGTGAATCTACCAATTAAGAACCTAGTCTTAATTCCTTAAGCCCTAGTGATCATAAAATGAGCATTATAACACATACCTACTCGATAAGACATTCCCAAGCTTTGTTCCTAACCCTCCGAAGTTCATGTCCTAGTGGATAGAATCTCTGACTGTCACTCAAGAAATTCTAATAGTTCCTACTAGATAATCTTACACTAGAGAGGTGAGTATCCCGACTTATTACTCGGTTTAGACCCCATTCCCAACTGATGATATTCATACCTAAGAGTTAATGTCTCATATTGTCACCTAGAAAACCTCAACCCTACCTAAGACATGCATTTCTTAAGATGACTAATGCAAGGGTGGTTTCTCTCATTAACTTAATTAACATCAACTTCTCAATTTTCATGCAAATCCTAAAAATCATCACATTGGTAAAAGATACATGAACGCGCAAAGAGAATTTTTAAACCTAAGACATAGGTGTTTTTCCCCTTTCTATGAACTAAGCCTACATTAACTCGTATCAATTTCTCAATCTATTTATGAATTAATATGAACTCTTTAAATCATCTATTGACCAATTGAAACATTGAACCAAGAGAGAAACGCCGAATAATGAAAATTCATAAATTATAATTGCATAAAAATGTATTGAATAAGAGTAAAATCAAACTACATCATTTCAAATGCTAAAATAGAGTCAAAAGACGACAAAAAGTGGTAATTAGAAAAGTGAAACCCAAGATAGAATAGAGCCAAGGACGTCCAGAGAAGTTGTCACATTTCTCCATGGTCCTGACACCGACCCTCAAGGGCCTAGCCTCCCTCCCAACCAAGAAATTGCCTCCAAGAGTCTCTCAAGTGTTTATTAGGTTAGAAGAAGAGAAAGATAAAAAGATGCCCAAAAATAGGTCAAAAACGGAATTTATAGTGATTTTCGTGTTCTGTGCGTTCTTTGTCCTATCTGATGCAGAAAATGATCCGGCGTAGTCAGGCGCACCGTGTTTCTACCACGTGTCGCGATCCCAGCGCCGGTGCATAGTAACCCCGTGCACCTGCGCTTTACATGATTCCAGCGTCCAGAATTCTTTAAATTTATGTTTTTCATTATTTCTTCTTTTCTTCTCCATATCTTCTCCTAAATTAAGACAAATAAAAATAAGATAACACCTTAAAATAAACTTATCTAATCCTAAATTAAAGTAAATAAGTCCTAATAATATCTAGAAAATAATATAAAATGTTGAAAAATACTAAAACCAAATGAAAACAATAAAATGCATGAGATAAGCGTAAAGTGTCCTAAAATGGCCAAAATATCTTAACTAATATTTTAAAATGCATGCAAATAAACTAGGAAAGTAGCCTTAAGAAAGTAACTAAGAGGGGAAGGAAAAAACAAAGGTTTCAGGTTGTTGGTTCTGATGTCGTAGAGGCATCAGGTGTGTCTGACACAACATCTGGTAGGGTGGATCCCTTGGGTATGTCGTCTTCTTAGTCTCAGGATTGTATTTATGAGCGCGCTCGTCAGATGTGGACGGTTGGTAAAGAGTTAGGTCTAGTTTGGGAAGGTTCTGATGAGGAGGAAATTGATGGGTGTGTGCAGCATCTCAAACGCAGCCATCCTGATAAGTATGGGTCCCCTTGAGACCCCTTGAGACATAAGTTCTTTGTGGTTTGAGTTGTTATCATTTCATCTTGTTTGTTTCATTGTTGCTTTTAGGGTTATTTGAAATTGTCTTACTGTGGTTAGATTTGGGTTGTTTAAGATTAATTGTATTGGTTTTTGCTTACAGTGATTCAGAGGCACTCTAGGAGATGTTGTACTCTTTTTCCTTCCCGAGGTTTTTATTCCGATGGATTTTTCCTAGGAAGGTTTTAACAAGACACGTTCTCTAGGTTTGGTGTTTGGGGGGTTTTGTTAGTTTGGGTTTGTTGATTTATCTTATTTGTGAAAGGGTTTTTTCTCATGAATTTTACCTCTCTAATAATAGATATCTTTTGCTTTCAAAAAAAAGATTATTTCTTTTTTTCTTTTAAGACTATTAAGTGAATGCCAATTTTGTACTGAAAGTGTAATTAAGCAAGATAGGCGCTATGTTAAAAAAAAAACAAGATTAGCACTAAAAAAAATGAAATACCACTCGAAATCCCTGATCATGTTAACTATCAGTTAGCTTAGTTTCTATGATAAAGATAAAATGTCGGTCAATTAAGTTAATTATTGTAGGGTGATGCAAATAAATTATACTTTTTATTCAACTAAAGAATATATTAGTATAAAAAAAACTAAAGAAAATATTAGGGCGTACATGGGGTACCAAACTCACACACATGAAGAAATCACAAAGTGTTCATCCAATTCCCTGATTTAATTTGTATAAGATGTATTCACATTCCCTACATATTCATTCATTCCTAAAAACAACATTCTTTCTATTTAACCAACTAGACCATAAGGCCACAACCCAAATCAATCAGATAGCAAGTTGCTGCTTAGCTTTTATGAACAATATTCGATGCAATTCTTGCCTCTGTATTGCTGTCAAAATCAAAATATATATGCACAAGTTTGTCTTAAGTTCAAAGACAGAATACATCGTTTATCATATTTTGAATGATAATAATTTTCAAGAATATAAGTGTAATGCTTAAAATTTCATATGAATTATATTTCATGAAACAACACTTATGACTCACATCTCTCATCGTCTGATGTCCAAAGTGCAAGACAATACATGAAGACGTTCCATTTTAGTGAAGAAGGTTCAAAGCTACAAGACAGATCGTACAAGCGAGGGAAAGTCAAATATGCTAGATCGTCTAATAGAAGAGAAGATTACACTTATTGAAAATTTTCATCGTCTATTTCAAAGTTAACCAATAAAGATAATATCTAGAGAAACAATGTCACTTTCAAATTGAAGATATCTCTCTGACATTCTTGAGGAGAAAGTCAAGTGCAAAGAATCACGTGACACTTCACAAGGCACATTGATCACGGAAACAAGTACAATGGTGTCATTATTAAATTTTCCTTTTTCTCTCTCAAACAAGAAATGGAGAATTGGAGTAAAGTCGATGCCTACTTTTATCTATCTTCATCAAGCAACATACTCTCAAGACAAGTCCGTTTCCTAAGAAGAAGCTTCAGGTGATTGGTCAAAGGTGATTCTAGATCTTAATGGCCAATAGAAGATTTAAAGAAGAATGACTGAACCAGAATGATCGTCTGAAGAAAGGAAAGACGAGTGAAGGAAGAAAAACGATGGAAGCAAAACATCCGAAGTAAAGAACAACATCTATCATAGAAAGAAAGTTGCAATGTCTAAATATTGATCGTTGCAATCAAATTGGAAAAGAGCTCAGGATAGCTTCTTGAGGAAGTATCGTAATACAAGATCACATGCTCTAACAGAGTACAACACGAAGTAAAAAGTAAAATGGTGTCACTATCAAATTATCATATCTTTACACCAACAGATAGAAGTTTAGACCTATGTCACCTACCAACTGACTAAATACATCTTTTGTATAAAAGGTCTTCATAAAAAGTGTCATGCATTTAATGCAACTGACATCAAGTACAAAAAAGCACTATTTAATCCAATGGCTTGAAGCTCTGTGAATAACACGCTCCAATAGCAATCTTTCTCTCACAGAAGACTCCAAAGTATAAAGAGAAGATATGAAGACTTGCAGCAACAACTTAAGCGCTCAAAAGAAAACAACTCTAATGCTTATAGAAAGAAGTCTTTGGCTCCCAATTAAGAAAAAATCATCATCACCGTCTGCTTCAACATGAAGAGAAGATTTTCCTAAGAGACAAATCTTTTTCTTATCTCTTATGTAATAGAACATAAGAGATACTTTATGGTTCATGGATTGAATTGTATCTACTATCACATCACTCTTAGAAGAAGAAAAATATGTAGAAGGTAATGATCTTGCGAAAGGTTATTTAAGGAGAAGTCCTACATACTTTGTAAGGAGAAGTCCTATTAATACTTGTAACTTGTAAGGAGAAGTCCTGAGAATACTTGTTAATGGCTAGAGAGGCAGTGGAAAAAAGAATATTTGGTTTGCCTGGAGAGGCACTGGTAAAAGAATACTCAACAATGCCAGAAGAGGCATGGACAAGAATACTTGTATGGAGAATTCCTTGATACTTGAATAGTGAAATCTTGGTATAGCCAATGACTTGATTTAGCCATATCGTTTAGGGGGTGAACCAGGATAAAAATGATGGTGTTCATTGACTCCTTCTCTGCTCTTACATTTCCGCTGCACCAAACGACAACCACTCAAGCGTCTATGCTCTTAATCGTTTGGAAATCCAAGTTTTGGATGACACAATTCAACCCCCCCCCCCCTTTATTGTGCAACTTCTGATCAACTTCAATTGGTATCAAAGCATGGTCTCTCACTACTAACACCTTAACTGGTGTGGAGTAAAGATCCATGGGGAAGAATTAAGGATTGCCAATGAACCCAGACTCGTACAAAGTCATATCTCCAGATGCCTCAAAGCCATCGAGCAAGATGAATCCTAGGTAATCATTCATTGTACCTGGAAGCAGTAATCCAAAAATGTTATTGAAAGACAAGTCAAAGAGGAAGCCTGTTGCAACCAGATGTTTCAAAGAAGACTCCAATGAATGCTGAAGAATTCTCAATCGCTAGTCTTAAATGAAGAACCACTTGAAGACGATGATGATGTTACTCCAGAAGATGTTGATGATAACCCACACATAAATGCAGTTTCAACAGCTCCGCTTGCTCAAATCTTGGAAGCGCAAACAGCGAAGACACTTATGAGATTCTGTTGACAAAGGAATGCCTACCTTCCGAAGTTCAGCCATGAAGAATCATTTACTCTTCATGTCTATTCATAGAAGGTTCGTGGAAGGATGCAAGAACAAGGTATACCCGTAGAAAGGAGGTCAAGTGAACTCTCTCTCTCTGGAAGTCCAACATTTGTTAGCAGATGATGCATTACAAGCCCTACACGTGTAGAAGACATGATTATGGTAGACAACAAAGTAGTTTACTCAGCCTACCACCAACATTGGAGTTTGTTGCACTTAGAAGCCTGAGATCAACCATCAATCATAAGATCTCAGAATCCAAGGGCACATGATGATAACATAAAAGCATTGGTTTTCTTTCTGCTCCTTGAAATATGTTTTCCAATGCACTAATTGAGTATTGCAGGTAGTGTCCATTGGAGATTGTCTACTGCAGGTAGTACATGCAATGAAGTATCGTCCAGAACCAATATTGTCCTATCTGTTTCAGAGTGACTATTTTCTGATCGTCTGACATTATCAAGTTCAAACGCCAATGACGTCATCTCTTCGCATGGCACAACAGTTTGAAAGAAAGCAAAAGTCACACCACATTAAATGTTGAAGTAGGTTTCTACGACATGTGTGGTTGTTTCCTCGTTGTCTTTGCCTCGAATCCTACAAACGCATTATTTCCTTGAGTAACCCAAGTCAATAACTGGCATCTCAACTTCTCAACCACATAACTCTTTTTCAACTTAAGACCTCTTTCCCTTTCCACCAAATCGCCACAAATCTTCTAATCCTCAAAAGCTGATAAACTCATTTCTTGTCTCTTCAAGCCATCCTTAAACTTCCTTTCATCAATGGCTGGATCCTCCGCAACCAGAAGCTCAAGAACAAGAATAGATAGAACTCAAGAAGAGATGATAATTATAAGAGCTCGAGTTGAACACATTTCTGCTCAAAGACGTGCTCAGATTGAACAAATTGGACCACCAATTGTTGATAAACTGGGAGATTGTGATATTGTCACACCTCGATACATTGACATGGAACTCTACATCCATGTCAGACTCCCCGGTATTGGAAAACTACTACATCAAGATGGGGAAACAGTTTACATTATTGCTCAGAAGCAGGTGCATGTTCCTTTGATAAAGGAATTCTATGATTGTGCGAGAAGGAAGAGGAGTAGAACCATCATCACCAAGGTGAATAATAACATCACAACCTTCACCGTTCATGATGTTGTCGCCGCTTTGTATGTGAATCTCAAGGATGGCGAACGGTAGTCCCAAGGATGGAAATCAAAAGTTACTGATTCCAACTGCATATGGAAAGTGTATGGGGAACAGACTACTGTTGATACAAGCAACTTGGTGGACGAACTAGGATTTGCTTATGTTGTGATTAGCTAGGTCATCTTGCAGAGACAGGGAGCAATAAATCAAGTTAATCAACATGCGCATTATGCACTATACAAAATTTAGAAGAAGATCAAGGTAAATCCAGCCTATCTCATATGGATTTCCTAATAAGTTTTCTGGCTAGACCCCAAGGAAATTTGTCGTTCGGATCACTCATCACAACAATGATCGAAACGAACGGACTTCTGGCTTCATATGTAGAGACTTGGGCTTACCTCGATGAGGACATTGTGCGGCCCACTCTCATCAAACTCTCAGATTTTCAGAAAATGAAGATTTCTTTTGATGATTATGCTATCTGTCAGAAGTTTCAAGTAAATGAGAAGAAGAGGAAGTTGACTAAAGACCAAAGGAAAAGGAAATTTAATGAAGCCAACTTACCCAGGGCACCCAAAGTTAGACGCGTGATTACTGACTCCAATAAGATCTTGGATTTGCCTGTTGAGGAGCCTGAGAAGCCTACTCAACCCACTTTCAGAATTTCCTCTTTTCAAATCTCAGGTAATTGCCACAAGGAACAGGTCTCGTCGAGTAACCTCTATGACTCTCTCTGCAACCCTCTCAAACTTCACCAACTCCACAAGAATCTTGCCCAAGACAGAAACTAAAGGAGGTTCAGACGTCCTCAGAAAACCATCATGTTGTACCTCGATACGCCAAACGAAAAGTAATTGGAGAATTCAATGATGAAAATGAAAATGATGATGATATTGTTCTGCCAGATCCTGGCCTTGTGCTCAGAGCCCACAAGAAGGTATTTTGTCTGGCCATCAACATGTTTCAAGTGGGAATCAAATTACTCTGTCCATTTCATCTGCTCCGGTCCGTCCTATCTCCAAAATTCCAATTAAACCAACAAGTGAGGCGTTTATTGCTAATTCTGCCAATGTCTTTGCACATCGTCCGCAATTTCAAACTGAAGAAGAAAAGAATGTTCAAACTTCTCCTCAGACGTTACCAACACTTCTGCAAGCATATCTAAGCATTAGTAGAGCAACTCTTGGTCCTTATTTTTGCAAAGCATGGCGTACACCGTTGACAGCTCATCATTCATTCTTGGAAGATAACATTTGAATTTGATTCGAGCTATACTCTAGTTGTTTGGAAGGACATTCCTCCACCGGATTACTCCAAATGGAAGATTTATGTCTGTCAAGGCTATGTGGGATATGGTTCATATCAATGCTCAAGGGAGCTCTTGATCTGCTTAGCTTCTTGGAAACATTGGTCGTTCGGTCTATTTCCTACCAGGTTTCCCGGTCCAAATGTGAGTGAGATGGAAAGTATTCTTCAGAGGATCTCTATGCCCATTCAAGTAAATATGAAAGAAATGCTAGAAGAACTTCAAAAGGCGATGTTCTACATTCACCCTGAAGAGCAATTATTGCCAACCACTGAGACCACTTCTTCTGGAGTAAGGATTGAAGAAATCTCAGAAGAAGAAGATGAGGAGCCAAACAACAACGTAGCTGATGTACATCAACTCTATCGTATGTTCAGAGAACAAAAAGCTACGTGGATCAAAGGATGTCTGCCATCACAGACACTTTGGAGCTGATTCTCAAGAAGCTTAATTGAAGCCCCTTTATCTCTTGATCTCTTACCTCCTTTTAATTTCCATGCTTGCACTTCCTTAAACTCTTTATCTGAAAATTTCTCGTTGGTGACTTGGTTGCAATGGTTTTGGATTTTTTGCAACACCGTCGTCTGGTTTTTATGCTTGCCATGATATCACTTAATTGTTTATTGCTTAATTTGTTTGCCATGTCATCGTTTATTATCCTTTATCGTTTAATATGTGTGATGTTTTTTGATAATTCCAATGGGGGAGAGGAGAGTAAGAGAAAAAGCAAGCAAAATGTCGAAAAGCATGCACTAATTGAGAATGGCACAAATCAAATGATCCCTTTAGCGCTTCTGCGAACAGTGAGATGAGAGAAAATTAGACTAACACGTTTAAGCACATAGAGGCCCTACTTACTCCGACATTTTTCCAGAATTTTCCCAGTTGCTCGATTCTGAACTGCAAAGTAATTTTTAGTAAACATCACATAGTAGGATAAGTCGTAATTTGCTGATTGAGAGAAAATACAAGGAACAACCAAAACCCGAGAGTTTAATAGAATCATTAAGAGATTAATAACCAATATGTGAAATATTAACAGATTGATCATTACCAACAACAATAGCCAACTCAAGCAGGGTTGACTGAGAAGGCATATGTGCAGTCACACCAGTATCGTGTTGCCAATCAGACTTACCTAACCTTGAAAGAGAGCATGAAGCATTGAAGGCTTCAGCTAAATGGTCGAGGGATCGGATGCACCACGTGTATAGAGATTTAGGCATATGTCAGAAAAATGTCCTTCTTCTCGACAAATTTGACAACTAGAAGGGTAATAACGAACGACAACCATGACCATTGGAATATCCATGCTCAACAATTTTTATAGAATTTATGTAGGGGAAAAGCAAGAAGACTATGAACCTAAAGCCGTAGGAGATGGCAGAGTATCTTCCATGGTTTTGGAGTAGATTTTCATTGTGGGCACCTGAATGAAGATCTTGGAAGGAAGGGAAAGACAATTTGTCCATTTTGACACTAGAGAAACCTGAATAGGAGGGGCCTAACCTCTAACCTAGATGTCCAATCACCGCTCGTTGGTCACACGAGACTTAAACTGTTAGCAGACAAAAGTTTTGAAGATGCTCGACCATCGTTAAATTTTGGGTTGATGTGATTGAACCATGACTATATCTGATATACTACGAGAACGAAAGACTGGAAAATACCTAACTTTCTACATAAGATAATTGATAGAAAACAATTTAGTTGTGGTCATATGAATCATCATGGAAATGGTGAGTTTTTTTTATAGGCAAATGGATAGGAGGGGGATTTTTCACCGATCATGATGAAGGAGAGAAGAAGTCGGCGGAAGAAAGTGTGACGAGCGACGATAGGCTATAAGACGTGTGATATATATATATATATATATATATATATATATATATATATATATATATACATATTATAGGGATAAACATGAAAACCGTCCTTGAACTTTGAGCGTGATTTGATTTCCACCCCTCGCCGGAAAATCTTCCTATGGACGCCCTCGAACTTAGGTTTTTTTTTTTTGGAAACCGCTTGCCGTTAAAAAGCTCTGGTCGCCGCTGCCAGGTGTTCGGTTTGGTCATATGTGTACATGCCACGTCATTTAATGAAATGACGTGTTTTTTTTTAAATAACATAATTATATTTTAATGGGTTAATCATCAAATTGATCCTTTGTCTTTGTAAGGTTGTTTGAGTTTGGTCCCTCGCAGGAAAATATTGGGCTTATGGTCCCCATGAATGCAGTCTGTTTGCATCTGGTCCTCGTCGGAAGGCAGAGCTCCGGCAAGCTTACTGAGTGGCAGGTTGGAGCTTACGTGTCATTATCCATGCCATATTTTATTAAATTTTAATTTCCACATATTTAATTAAAAATTAATAAATAAAAATTAATTAAACAATAAATATATTTGTATTATATTTTTCAATTTTTAATTAATTTTTATTTGTATTATTTAATTGTTTTTTTTTTGTACATCGGAAAATTGACAACAAACAGAAAGAAAAAACTAAGGAACCGCTAGGCGGTCCTTCAAAAGGAGGAGACCAAGCTCCGGACTAGAATTAACAATCTCCCTAAGCCCATGGTCCATGGAGGAAGCTCCCTGCCTAGCTAGCCAATCTGTTGGGTAGTTCGCTTCTCAGTGAATCCAAGTCACTCTGATACACCAACTTCTCTCCATCAAGTCTTTGATCTCCAAGAGAACAGCAACATGAGCATGCCTCCTCATATTTCCGACGTCTGCGATAGCCTTTGACAACTCACGACAATCAACCTCGCATAATACCTTCCTATGGCCACGATTCCAGGTGAAATTCATACCATCTTTCAAGGCCAAAGCTTCAGCAAGCCAAGGACTTCCCAAGCTAGCATGAGATGTGAAACCTCCTAGCCAACTCCCACAGTGACCACGCAGTAAACCTCCACCTCCTATACACCCGCGATGTTGACAATGGCTTCCATCCGTGTTTAATTTAACGAAGCCCAGAGGAGGAGCTGTCCAGCCAATACTGAGCAATCTTCCCTCACCCATATTCACAAACCAAACTTGATCATCATTCTCAAAACTTAGCCTCTTCCAACACGCTTCTAAGCTCCAAGGTTCTGGGTCAAGAAGAGCGTTGTTATGCCACTTCCAGACACCCCAAATTTCTGTAATAAATTTTGTGTTGTTACTGCTGTTAACTTGAGAACGAATCCACTCCGTACAATCCTGGCTCTAGAAATTTCGCCAGCTCCAAGCCCTTAACCGACCCCAAAGCTTGAGGGAGAAGGAGCAATCCCTCAAACAATGAAGCCCATCTTCCTCCCCCATATTGCAGCGAGTGCAGACCGCAGAGTTTAAATATGTGGAAATTAAAAGTTAATAAAATATGATGTGGATAATGACACGTAAGCTCTGGCCTGCCACTCAGCAAGCGCCCTCCGGCGAGGACCAGATGCAAACAGACCGCAATCGTGGGGACCATAAGCACAATATTTTCCGGCGAGCGACCAAACTCAAACAGCCTTACAAAGACAGAGACCAATTTGATAACTAACCCTATTTTAATTAACCCCCAAAATCCTTCCTAATTCAAACTCTAACCTAAAACTAAAACTAACACTAACTTAACTTCATCTCCTAATAAATTCGCATAAAAAACTCCAATTATTTCTTCATGGTCATCATCTCTTTTACCCAGAAAATGGTTACATGGGTGCACTTGAACGGGAAAGCTTGAAATAATAATCAGGAAAAGTTGCTCAAAGGCAATTGACAATAACATGCATTTTCCTATAACCACACAAATCAAACAGACCTGAAAAATTGACAAGTTCCTCATTTGATCAATTTATGTTTTCACAAAAAAGCAATTAGTTTTATGTCCTAATTACATGCTCTGATGACAAAATCCTCGCACAGAAACAAGGGTCTTTTGGTGGGCTGTCTCTTCATTTTGTTCCTAGCTTCCATCTCATCGTCATTGTTCCTTCTATAGCCTCCATCTCCACCTTCTTCCATCCCATGAATGGTGATGCAGTTGATGCCCATATCCGTGACGACGACTGATTGTCGACCTCATGAACAATTAACAATGTTGATGCCTTGATCCCAACAAGATGTCAAGAACGAAGCGACCAAGATGCTACTTATAATTGCGAGACACCCTCGAAGTCTTGAACCCTACTCTCTCTCTCTCTCTCTCTCTCTCTCTCTCTCTCTCTCTCTCTCTCTCTCTCTCCTTCCTGTGTGTGTGATGGCAGCTTGTGAAAGAGAAGAGAAGGATGAGAGAACTTAGGGTTTTTGTGAGGGTGGCAAGTCTGACTTTAGTGATATCTAGCCCCTGCTCCGCCGCTTTTCTGAAATTCGTTTCTCCTCTCCTCTTGGATCTCGCCCTCATCTTCTTCCCTTGCTTCTTTGTCTTCACCCTCACTTGCCCAAACAAAGAGCTCGCTTTTTCTGATTTTATTTTATTTTTTACAAAATTTCAAAACAAATTAAACTTGCTAAAGATGTGGCCATTGGGAGATGGTAAGCAATAAACACAGTGCTCAACTTGGATTTTTCGGGATTTTTGTGAAATTGGGAGATGAACCTCATGAAGATGATGAAAGAAATAGGTGCAGATGATGATTTTTATGGGTTTTTGAGATGAAGTTAGGTTAGTGTTAGTTTTGTTTTAGGGTTAATTAAAGTTTTAATCAGGAAAGATTTGGGGAGTTAATTAATATATGCTTGATGAGCTTTTTTCTACTCTGCCATGGGAATGGATAACCTGGTTACTTGTATTGGTCTCCATCATGGGCTGGGTATTAGTTTGCAGCATTGAAGCACGTATAATTTCTTTGTGCTTTCACTTCCAAAGGCTATGTTTGTTTCTGATGGTGGAAGATACTGGTGCTTGGTGGCTTGTTACTGATGCAGTTTGTATGGGGGTATTTATTTTGGGTTCAAGATTATTGTAACATTTTGCTGATTTGGTCCTCTTGGTGGTATATAAAGTGTAGCTTCCAAGAGGGTTGTTGTTATTTTGTTATCTCTTCTTTTTTTCCCTACTTTGATGTATTATGAGTTGAGTACCTCTTGTGCTTCCATTAATGCATTTCTTTGCCAATAAAAAAAAAACACGTCATTTAATGAAATGATGTGGCATGTATAGATAGGACCAAACCGGACACCTGCCAGAGGCGGCCGGAGCTTTTTAACGGGAAGGACGGTTTCCAAATAAAAGACCTAAGTTCGAGGGCATCCATAAGAAGATTTTCCGGCGAGGGGTGGAAATCAACTCTCGCTCAAAGTTCAGGGACGGTTTTCACGTTTATCTCTATATTATATAGAATTAGAAATTACAAAAGATACCGGACAGTTAAAAAGATACCAAAAATAAAGTATATATAACAATATCTCAAAGAATTATGCTACCTGATTGATACCGGATATATGAGAGTATATGGTGGATCTCCTTATATTGTGCCAATATCAATATATATTCTTTAATTGCATTATCTCCTTTTGTAGCGATATTTCCTTTAACTGCATCATCTCAGAGTTTGTATACGTTTGGATTGCCGAAGGGAGAAGAGAAAGGAAGACGTTAAAGTCAAAGGAAAAGTAATGTGTAATTTGAACTAGTGTGTGTGTCACTTAGTTGAGTTCTGAATAAAATGATAGGGAAAGGAGGACAAGCAATGTGCACAAAAAGATGATTTTCATCCATATATTATTGGTTAAGGAGTGTTTCACCACTCTAAGTTATTATTCAAATTGTGATACCTACCACCACAAACACACGACAAATTAAAATAAATAGGAAGCAAACCTAAGCATGACCACAAGTGACCAGTGGAGGCTAGCTACCAAAAGCATCATCGATAATTATTAATTAACAATGGGAAACATAAACATTGTACTCAACGGTAGCATCCCCAGTTTTAGGATCATAAGCCACGGTGCTAGCCTAAGCATATCCCTTAGCCAACCGGAAGAGCCCGCTGCCGCCAACCACCGGAAACTCTCTCACCTTCTGCATAACCGGGTTCCTCCCCATGATGGTGATGTAGCTCCCATTGTACACTCCTTCCAGGAACACAAAGTTCTGAATCATCAGAAAACTGAACTCCGTCTGTGACTCCGAGGCATAGAACCCTTGAGCTCTCCCCACTAGGTTTGAACTCAGTTCGGGTCCTGAGGTGAGAGCGTTGTCGATCATCCTCACCAAACCGAAGGTAGTGGTTGTGTTGAACTTAGGGAGTGGTGGAATGACTTGAATGGCGGTGGGGTTTGCTCCACTCACCACATCTTGCCAGTAGAATCTGAAGTGGCTGGAACGCCCGAAGAAACTGGGTTGTTCTGTGGTGGTGAGTGTGTACAAGTAGAGGATGAGGAAGGAGAGAAGGATGAGGAAGGAGAGAATGATGTTTTTGAGAGCCATGGTTTACTAGGTTTGGGAAAAGTTAACTATATCTTGTTGGGTTGTCTAATATCTTGTACTGCAACAAAAGTGGAATGAAAAGAGTGGAGGGAAAGAGTGCAATTTATAAGGAAAGGGGTAGGTGTAAAGACTCGTGAACCATTACAGGATCCAATCAAGATAAATCTATCCAAAATCTTTGGAAGAGTCACAATAAATAATAAATTAATAAATAAAATATAGAAATTCCAACTCACTTATCTCTAATGTGATTGGATGATGGGTTATTTAACCCAAACTTTATCATGGGTCATTTAGACAACCCCATATTATTATATTAAATTATTTACTTAATTAGTTTATGAAAGGGAGAAGAAACACTAATGAAGAAGGCAAGAAAATATACCACTATATTGTGGTTCCACTAAAGAAACTACCGCAAATGAAATCCCACATTGACCCAATTTCCCCTCCTCCGTAAAGGTTTTAATTCCAAACCACATGTTGGAGAGAATGAGTAGAATAAATAAATAGTTAACTCTTACCCTCTTGATTGTTTAAACCCTATACTAATCTCTTCAACAATATAAATATTAGACACTTTCTACTTACAGTTGGGGATTGTGAAATTAGAATCCATTGCTAAAGCTTTGAAAAGCATTATGACCTTTCTTTATATTCTCCTATGGAAATGAAGACATCTTTGAAAATCTTCATTCTGCTAGTACCCTCTACTTTGGTAGTTCCCCAAATAGCTCAGTGTTCACTCTCCCAAATTATAAATGTTGAAGGGACATGTATAAAATGTTGGGGTTGATTGCAATGTAAGTCTCACATTGCTAATGAAGGAGGAAAAAGATCAAGTTATGCATCTTGGAGAAGTCCCACATCGCTTAGATTAGTGAGGGGTGGGAGGGTTCAAGACTATATATAGAGATCTCAGGCTCCTTGTTTCAACACACCAAAACACCAAAGATGTAGCACCTAAAAACACTTTAAGTTTATATTTGTGTTTTCTTTTTCTCTTATGCTCTTGTTTTAGAGTATTGTGAGATGTAGTTCAAATATTTACTTTGGAGAGTGTGAGTGTACTGGAGTTATGGGGTGATTGAGAGTGAAGTCTATGTGTTGTAACAATTTTCACATAGTGTTTATTCTCTGGTTGTCGGTTTTGACAACGGCCGTGGTTTTTTCTCCGGTTTTGGAGTTTCCACGTTATATTCTTGTGTTGTTGATTGCGCTCCTGGTTTTACTTTACTTCTTCAGCTGTGTTATTTCCTAACACAAAAGAGATCAAAAGATCAAATAAGAATCATAGAGAATCGAGAATAAAATAACCTATTGTTGGAATGAAAAGCAAACAATGAATCATAGAAAATCGAGAATAGAAACTTATTGTTAGAATGAGAAGCAAATATTATAACACTAATAGGAGGAGGAGGAGAAGGGAACCTTTGAATCTAGGAATTAATAGCTGCTCACAATGTGGCCGCGGATAAATAAGAATAGTGGGTTTAGTGGTTCTAAAGGGAAATTAATGGTTGTCTTGAAAGCATAAATAAGGGGAGTGGGTTTAGTGGTTAACTTATAGAGGGAAGTTAGTGCAAAATATGGAAAATAAATGTGGTGGGTGAGTTTATAGTCACGGAAAATAAATAGCTAGTCACATAAAGGAATAACACATGATAGGAAGGGGTTGAGAGTTATTCTTGTAGTGATGTCAATGAGTATGGATGGACATGGGTAGTATATGCTCATCACTCACTCTGTAGATAAAAATTTATACTTGCACGTACCCGTTTCATACCTGCATGAACATCCATTAAGTGAGTTTTAACCGGATTTTAAAATATCCGTGGTATCCATGGACACCCGACACCCATGAACATATATGAATTTGCATATATTTGTTCAATTGAAAATGATATTAAAAATAAAATTTAAGATTGGACTTTACAGTCAATCAATCTTTACAGTCAATCAATATGTAAAGGAAAACACTTATTTTCTACCCATTTTTTTGGTTTAAGGTTTTTTTTTACCATTACCATTGTACAAGTTTACTTTTAGGAGAACTATAATTCAAATACAAAATTCATTATATATATATATATATATATATATATATATATGTTATATGTTAAGTTCAAACGCTAGATATATCGTTTATCATAATTTGAATTATAACAATTTTCAAGAGTATAAGTGAAGTGATTAAATCATGTGAATTGTATTTCAGGAAATCATACTTATATCTCTCATACCTTATCGTCTTATATTCAAAGCATAGATTATGCAAGAAGACGCTCAACCTAAAAGGAGAAAGGTCAAAGCAACAAGGCCAGACGATACAAGCAAAGTCAAACATGCCACAACGTCTGAGCTAGAGAAGAGAAGAATGATCAAGACACAAGACAATCTACAAAATTATAGTCAAAGCATCAAGACCTTATTAAAGCAAAAGAAGTTAAATCTTCAAGTCAACTCATGCAAATCAAACGAAGCTATCAGATGAGAAGACTGCGTTCAGCATCCACATTCATCAACTATCTCAAGGAATGAATGAGTGAAGCAATGATCAGAGAATGAGCGCCAAGGATTTTGAAATACATCTATGACAATCTAGAGGAGAAAGTCAAGTGCAAGAAATCAAGTGATACACTATGAAGCACGTCTATCAAGGAAACGAGCACAACGACAACATATATAGTTTCTTCTTTCTCTCTCATACAAGAACTGGAGAAATGGAAGACAACTTATTGTCTTTGCTTACTATCATCTACTCATCTAGGCAACACACTTCAAGACAATTCATCTCAAGAAAAGAAGCTTCAAGTGATTGGTCAAAGCTTATCACTAAACTCCTAGTGACTAATATGAAGAATGATGAAGCAAGAGACATCGTCTGAACAATAGAAGAACAATGAGGAAAGATTGTCTGAAAAAAGGAAAGACGACAGAAGCAAAAAAGCGAGCAAATCATATTATATGAGTGGAACAAGGTTTATCAAATGATGAAAGCTGCAAAGTCTAAGAAATGACCGTTGAAGACAAATTAGAAAAGAGCTCAGAATAGCTTCTTGAAGAAGTTTTGCAAAGTCAAGATCACATGATTCTAACAGAGGACAATGCCAAGCAAGAAGTACAAATGTGTCATTATTACATTTCCATATCTATACAACAACAGATAGAAGCTCAGACATATGTTACCTACAAGTTGACATAATACATCTTTTCGAAAAAATGTCTCAATCAAACAGTATTATGCCAGCAAGACATCTGAATCAAGTACACAATGTATCATTTGATCCAACAACTAGAAGCTCTTTGAAGAACACGTTCCAACGACTATCTTTCTCTCATAGCAGATTCAGGAGTATAAAGGAAATAATAGAAGACTTGTAGAATTCGCGCTTATGCTCACCATCATTAATGAGCTTCTATGCTCAAAGTAATTAAACGAAAAAGAAGCCTCGGAGCTCATCACTCAGAAACGATCATCAACATTGTATGCTTCAACATCAAGATAAGTTTTTCTTAAGAGTCAAATCTCTAACTTACTATTTCATGTGATAGAACATAAAGTATAGTCTTAGAGTCAAACCTCATCCAAAAATATTTCATGATTTGTGAACTTAAATTTATCTATCATCATTATTTCTATAAGAGACACTCGTAGATGAAATGATCTTGAAAAAGATTGTTTGAGGAGAATTCCTATATACTTGTTGTAAAGGAAGAGTCCTTGTAATAGTTAGTGAGGAGAAGTCCTACGAATTCTTGTTTTACCTGGAGAGGTAGTGTCCAAAGAATAATTGGTTTTGCCTGAAGAGGCAGTGTTTAAAGAATACTTGTTTTGTCTGAAGAGGCAGGGGTCAAAGAATACTTGTAAGGAGAAGTCTTTGATACTTGAGCTTTGTGAAATCTTGGTATAGTCAAGGATTGGATGTAGCCCTATCGCTCAGGGGTGAACCAGGATAAAATGATGGCGTTCATTGTCTCTTTCTCTACTCTCACAATTTCGCTGCACCAAACGATATCAATGAAGACGATAAATCGTTCAATCATTTGGAAATCCAAGTTTTTGGATGGCACAATTCAAACTCCCCCCTCCCCTTATTGTGCTATTCTTATTAACTTCAATATATATAAAAGATATTTTAGTATTTTATATATCGGGTGGGTATCCATGGATATGGATACATCAATATTCATACCTCTATCATTTTTTTTAGAATATTAATTATATTTCTTAATCAAAGATCATTTGTAGCATGACATTAGTGGCACCATCGGTACATGAAACAGCTCAATTGGCTAAATCCTAATGGATTAATGAAAATATCTATTAAAAATCCGTGGACACCCGCAGGGCCGGTCCAACTCTAAATGAGGCATAAAGCAAACTTTGAAGTGAGATCTTTTTACCTAAAAAATATTTCTTTATCAAAAATTTTTACATAAAATTATCATCTTTATCGAATTTTATGAGATGCAAAATCATTTATTAAATTATCGTAATTAATTTGATTTAACATGTTTTTTTCAATAGATAATAAAGCAAATCCATTTAATCAAAGATAAATTTTAATTTTGGGGGCCATTTTACATGGTAAATAAATTTGGGGATCTTTTTTACTTAGTAAAATAATAATTTGGGGAGCCTAAGCCCTTGCTTGGATGGCTTTGGCCATGGGCCGACCCTAGATACCCGTGGGTGCAGGTAACTTTACCCATAACAAATTTTTATCCATGAATGTAGGTAATTTTGACATCCTAGTCTTGTGTGATTCCACATGGATACCCACTTTCTTTAATTAGGCCACCAAAATATACTCCACTTAAAAAATTATACTACATGTTATTTTACTCATCTACATGTTATTCAATTTATTTTCTAATTATAAAATTTAAATTTTGAATTCTTATTATATAAACACATTATAACATTTTTTAATATTACTTTAATTTTTTTTATAAAAATGGTAGAACAGAGAGAAAACACCTCCAAACTACCAGGCAGGTTGTCTGGCTTGCTGGGGAGGCCAACAGAGGCTCACCCCTGAGTAGAAGTACTGGGGATCTCTCCAAGTGGGTTGCACATCAGTTGAGTTTTTACAAACCTTAGGAAGATTTGAACTCTCGACCTACGGGGAGGTGAGAGTTAAACTCGAAACCTGAAATAAGTTATGCAAACTCATGTTGGATCAAGAGGATCCTCAAGTATAACAAACACGCACTGAGACGAGACACCCATCTCTACGAGGCAATCAGTAGGAGCATTAGCTTCTCGAGGACTATGTTTGAGTGTGCATGGTAATTCACATCGAATATAAAAGATAGCAAATATTAAGGATTTGTTTAACTTCGTCTTTCTTTTTTTGAAGTAGATGTAGTTTCAAGTTAATCGTAAATAAAGTTATAATTTTTTTTTCGTTTGTAACTAGGGGTGGAAATTAAATGAGCCGGACGGCTTGTCAGGGGCCTATGGCTTGGCTCGTCAGAGACTTGGTTTTTGACTTGACTCATTTATTAAAAGAGTTGGACCTAGACTTTTTAAAAAGCTTAATGAGCTAAAAAGGTTAGGCTCAAGCTATCAAAAAAGTTTATTTAGCTTGACAAGTCGGCTTATTTATATATTATTTTTATTAATACTACAAATAAATATAATATTTAACATAAACTTTAGAAACTCTAGCACCAAAATAATATACAATTTGGTTCTCATGTTTGTACAAATCACATACCACTTCTTTTTAGTTGTGTTTGTTTTAAATATGAGAAGATTTTGTTCTTTGAAATGCAATGATGTACATACAAGTTTTATTATTTGAAAATGAAATGCAATGATATATAAAAAGATATATTAGCCCACTGGTCTATTATCCCATGACCTATAGTCTGCGACCCATTAACCTTCTTTAGATATAATTGTCTGTGAAATAAGCTTTTAAGCAGGCTTGTAGGCCAAGCCAGGCCTTTTAATAGGTCAGGTCAGGCCTTAATATTCGTTTTTTCAAAGGCCGAAGGCCAGGCTTGGGTCACTAAAAGAGAATGCAGGTCAGGCAAGGGCCACGCAAAGTTTGGCTTGGCTTATTTCCACTCTGACGAACGCACTGTCGCGGGTGCGTGTCAAAGTATTTTTTCTTTGAATGCCGTACAAGGTGATGAACACTAGGATCGTTCTCACAAGAACTTGATAAATTATTAATTGATATTAGAGTAAAACCAAAGCAAATATAAAGGGGGGTTTTGATTGATTTGATAGAAGGTAACAAAGCAATAATTAAATAGATCAGACAGAAGAGAGAAAATGTTAGTCATCAGATTATAACATTCAAGTGCAACAAACCTTCATTGGTTACAAAATGTTGTTCCTTTGTTATGTTGTCTGCATTTTAGCTAAGTTAAGTTTTTGGCCAACATGTCGGACCCGATGTCACAACATCTTGCCTTTGACATCTGTCCCTGTGAAACCTGCAATGAGTTGGCTAGGTTTTCTGTGAAGCTTCGTTTTGATTACTTGGTGATCAAGCTAGGGTATTTTTGGAAGCTTCTATGGGCCGTGCAAGGATTATATTCTATGTGATCAAATCAGTTTCAATGATTTGATCTGAGATTGTGTGGGAGTTTTATTTCTGAAATAGGAAACTTATTATTGAAGACTTTTCTGCAGATTTGTTTCCTAGTAACTCCCTGAGTGTTGTGTGGACCTTTGCTCGTCCAAGCCCATCGAAGACAAGGCCTGGATGACTGCTATATATAAAGACTGAAACCTATTGTTTAGCTAGAGAGCTTCTGTTGAGTAAAACTAGAGCTTCTTCCTCTTCCTCTTCCTCTTCCTCTTCCTCTTCCTCTTCCTCTTAGAGCTTCTTCCTCTTCCTCTTCCTCTTCCTCTTCCTCTTCCTCTTCCTCTTCCTCTTCCTCTTCCTCTTCCTCTTCCTCTTCCTCTTCCTCTTCCTCTTCCTCTTCTTCTTCTTCTTCTTCTTCTTCTTCTTCTTCTTCTTCTTCTTCTTCTTCTTCTTCTTCTTCTTCTTCTTCTTCTTCTTCTTCTTCTCACCACCGCAACAACCACCACTCAACCACCCCAGCACCATCACCACCAACTTCTTCTTCTTCTTCTCACCACTGCATAACCAGTGGCGGAACTTCAACAAAATTTATGGGGGAGCTCAAATAAATTTAAATATATAAATTTTGAAATATTTTGTTAACAGCAAAAAAAAATATTTCATAGAGAATCATTAATTTATATATTGATATTTGATATTATATACTAAAATCAAAATCACATAAAGTGTTGTTAACCATAATGAAATAACTAAATTTTCTTACATAAAGTAGCATAATCAAAGCCCAAGTTAAAAAAATTGGTACGGTGAAGCTGACATAAGTTTTTTTGGCCAAATCATAGCTTACCCTTGTTAGATATTATATATGTGATTTTATATAGTATAATATATATCCTATACTCTAAAATATTTTTTGGCCAAATATTTGAGGGAGCTACACTATGTCAACCTTAAGGTCCGCCACTGCGCATAACCACCACTCAACCACCGCACCACCACCTCCACCCCATCTTAAAACCTCGAAAACCCCCATTATATATGTGATTTTATATAGTATAATATATATCCTATACTCTAAAATATTTTTTGGCCAAATCTCTGAGGGAGCTACACTATGTAAACTTTAAGGTCCGCCACTGCGCATAACCACCACTCAACCACCGCACCACCACCTCCACCCCCATCTTAAAACCTTGAAAACACCCCCGCCCCCACCAACCCCAAAATTCAGATCAAACACTGAAGCACAGACCACAGTTTTTCAGATCCACCATGCATGAATCTTCTTCTTCAATTGATGGATCCTTATCTGCAATTTTCTGTTTCTTCAAGTTAAGAACCCAAATGCACTAAGCCTATACCTACAATCAACCCAGAAGCAAACACCAACCCAAAAACCCCAATCATTGAGTGTTTCAATTATTGAAGATGAGAATGAAACCGTAAACCCCAATCTTCACTGCGAGCAACAACGACGCAAGCTTGGGGGATTGGGTTTATGGTGGGGGTGGGGATGCGAGATTTTTTTTCTAGAAAACCCATATCTGTGACCACAATTCCACAAATATATCTTCTCCCTACTCGAAGATCGAAGAGAACAACCCAGAACCAGGGGCATATCTAGGGAGGGGCAGGCAGGGCCATCGCCCCCCCAAGAATTTTGAAATGGTCACCGACTATAGGTGTTTTTCCAAGCTAGAAAGAAGGAATTTTCCGTTCCAATAGAGACATTATTATTCACATGTTTCCCGAGATCCTAATTTAGGAAAAATTTCTAGTTTATCTGAGTTTTACCCGAAGTTAGTTGAAACAGGAAAAGGAACAATGTTTCCACTTGTTAATAGATTGATACTTCTTTTTTTGACACTCCCTTTTTCAACAGCATCTACAAAGCGATTTTTTTCTGTAATGAAAGTTGTTAAGACTCGGCTTCGCAACAAAATTGAAGATGATCTTCTCATAAATTTATTAGTTGTTTATATCGAGATACCATAATAAATAAATTTAGTACTATGAAAGAACAAAGAGTTGTATTTAAATATTTTTTTACTATTTAAAGTTTATATAACTTTCAATGAAGATTTTTTTAGTCTTATATTTCGCCCCCCCCAACAATAAAATCCCGGATACGCTCCTGCCCAGAACCCTATTCGAATATCATGGCGAAGAATCCAGATCGTGCAGAAGAACCCGGATCGTAGGTCACAAACAAGGGAAGAAAGGAGAACCTTGAGTCCAGATTGCAGGTCACTTAGAGAGGGAAGCGATTATGGCTATGTACGTGATGATTTGAAGGAAGAATAGAAGAGAATAGAATGAAGAAGCACAACCTCTTCTCAGCCTCTCTTGGTTTACTTCTTCTTCTCCTTCCAGATGCAACTTAATTATAACAGAATTTTTGGTATTTCTTCATTCAGATCAAATACTGAAGCTTGCTTATAATTAAGTTCATGACGGATTATTTTCATCACTAATTTGCTTTTTCAAAATTAATGAATTTAATAATTCTGTTTTAAAAATAAAAATAAATAAATGCACCGTCAGCGAGTTCCGTTTAGTCAACTGACGAAACTTAACGGAAGGGTCTCAATAGATCGTTCTGGAATCATGAGGGAGCTTGACCGCACGTTTTAAATACGGGGGGTGCAGACCGCACATTTGTGAAACATCAGGGACCTAAACTGGAATTAAGCCTAAAAAAGCAAACAATATATTTAAAATTTAAATAAGTTCTCGTAAAATTTAGGCCTAAAATTTATAATCTACCAAATTATGTACGTAATTTTGCGGATACCCATTTTACCTGGTAATTGATATCCTAAACCTAAACACTTCAAAAAAAAAATTATCCTAAATAAATGATAGCAAAAATTAAGGATTTGAGTAGTTTCATCTTAACCCTATTATCTTTTCAAAAAAAAACTTAACCCTATTATAAATAGTGTTAAATAATATTTTAAATAACACAATGAATTTTTTTTTAATTATGAGTCAAATCACATGCCACAAAAAATAGACAAGATTCTCGTTCAAAACCTTGGTAACGTATAACAATGGGGTAAATTATCACTTTGATTCCTTAAAGTATGACACGTTGTCAAGTTGGTTCTTAAATGATTAAAAGTGGGAGAAGTCGGTCAAATTAGTCTCTCCGTCAGTTTTAGTCAGCTAACGAAGTTTAGTCCCTAACGTAAAATTTACCATTTCACAAAAAGAGAGTGGGGAGGATTTGAACCACTACTAAAAAAACGCGATTTACCGACGGAAATAAATCCATCGCTATTAGCGACGGAATCACCGACGGATCCACGTTTTGGAAATAAACTTTCTGTTTTAAAATTTAGCGACGGATTTGGCGATGGATTTTGCCCCTCGTTGTTGTTCCGTCGCTAATTCCCTCGCTAATTCTATTTTAATATTTTATATTATAAATTAGCGACGGATTTGAGCCGTCGCTGATGACCTCCCGCCGCTAATTCCCTCGGTAAATTTTGTAAGAAGTTAGCGACGGAAAGCTAACAGAAATTCCGTCGCTAAATATATTGTTTTTAAAAATGAATAATTTTTTCTCCCAGATTCGAACCTGGGTCTTGTATCCAAAAGGGAAGGCCTTAACCATTTGAGCTAGATGATATGTTTTTTAATATGTTTTGTGTTGGTCAATTCGCAAGTGTACGAATACCTCCGGGTTTTAAAATATCGAACCACAGGGATTGTGAGTGAGAATTGTTGATTTAAGCCTAAAGTTTGCAAGTTCTTAAAGCAGTAAATTTCAAAGATTGGTTTTGGTTGATTGTGACAAAAGTTTTGCAAAAGAGCAATGATGAATAAGTTGTGAAAAACAAATGATGGAAAATTGCCTTGGGTTTTTGATCATCTAATCCATTTTAGTCCACCTATCCTATGCATGTGAAACCTTGATTTAACTCCTGTTGTTATAGCCTATGTACTTACTAGTTGATTCCTCACAAAAGTAACTCTCTCAAACTGAAAGATAAGCCCAATTCCTTGTGTACTTAAACATTCATAAGATGTAAATAAGCATGTATGTTCAGGCCAACAAAACCCTACCCTCACTCTATGCCTAGAAGCAAGTATAGAAGGATCTATTCCAATTCATGTCCCTAAATCATAACAAATTTCTATTTGATTATAATCTAGCTTATAGCAAAGGTGCACCAAAGCTAAGCATGCAATAAGGAATTGAAATACAAGATTGAATCAAGACTCATGCATAGAGATAGGATTTAACAAACTAAAATTTCATAGAATCTCTTAACCCAAAGCAAAAAGTAAACTAGCCACTCATGGCTAGTGAATTCATAAAGAAAATGTAAAGAAAACCTGAGAAAGAATACAAGTTGGAAGCCTCCCTTGGCCCCAAAGTTCTCCTCAGCTCTAAAACTTGATCAAAAATGAGTGAAATGTCCAAATGTATCAAAGAAATTGGCCTAAGCCTTATTTATAGGCAAAATAAACGAGGTTGGGCGCTCAGGCGCCAATTCAGAGCGCCTGAGCGCCAATTGCATGTTGAAAAACATGCCTCTGGACCTAATTGGCGCCTAGGCGCCCATTCCCAACGCCTAGGCGCTTAAGCTCGCCTGAAAAGGACTTTTTGGCTTCTGAAACTCCTCTTTTCAATCCTCTTTAAGTTCTCCATCAATTCCATGCTTCTTGGCCTTCTTTCTCCTTCAGTTTCTGCTCTCCAAACCTAACCAACAAGTCAAGAAAGATTCTAGAAGCTCCAAGAGCTCATTAGCACAAGAGGTCCTTCATAAAACACAACAAAACCATGCAAGTCCTAAACTTTACTTAAAATGCAAGAAAACTCCCTATAAAACTACTAAATTACCAAAACAAAATAAAGACTAAAGAAAAGATAAAAATGCATGAGAATGCATGAAACACTACATGAGACTCAACAAAAAGACTCAAAACACACAAAGGAATGACCCTAAAAACACTACTAAAATAGGGTCATCATTTTGAAATAAATATATTTAACTTTACGAACACTACTAGGTTAAAATATTTCCAAACACTTAACCAATCCATTCACTCATGCTCGCTAACACATCTGAAGGCTTACCATTCACTCCTTGCACCGCCACCGCTCCCTCCCACGCCCCGCCGCCCTCTCCTTCTCCTCTCGACTCTCACATGGTCGTCGCCTGTAGGGCCCCCTCTCCCTTTCTCACTCCCAGCCGCTCTCTTGCTCTCTCTCTCCCTCTGCAGATCTTCAACCGTGCCCAAATCTCCAGATCTCGCGCGTCCTCTCCCTTTGCCATTGTTCCTCCATTGCGCCGCCTCCAAGCCGCACCTCCTCCACTTGCAAACCCTCCAGCCAACGCCTCCTTCCTCTTGTGTGTCGAAGCCACACACATCAACTTTCAAACCCCTTCGCGTTTCAAGCCACACACAGCCAACGCCTCCTCCCTTCTATTTAGTTCTGTATGATGGGAACTTGAGGAACCAATTAGGGCACAAGCATGAGGAAATCGTCATCGAGTTCATAAAAAACGTAAGTATTTCCTCTTCTTTGCTCTTCAATTCTTTCTAATCAACGAATGAATGGTTTCTGATTATGTGTTTGGTTTTCAGGTATGTAAGGATTCTTGGTGCTTTTTATTTGCGTCTTACTGGTTCTGATATAATGTGTATTGAACTTAGCTTTTGTGTTGTGATTGCAATTTAGTTCTCTGTTGATGATGCTTTTATCTATCGTGCGTGTGTGCTTGTTAAGCTAATTTGTTGCTATTGGTGTTGCAGAGTTTTCGTTGACGCATGTGGATGAGGTCATTGATGAGCTTCTCATGAAAGATTATTCCTATGATATTGCTATGCTGCGTAACAAGAGAAGGTAGTTGCCTCTGATGATTTTGGTTTGCTTTTGTGTGAAGAACTTACTTACATTACTATGTTTTATGTTTAGTGTTTAACTGATGGAAATAACTTTTTTTCTCTCACTAATTGGAGAATTCAAAGTTGAAGTAGGCTTAAACTGAGCGTCACCATTTTACTTCTTTTTGTTTTTGGGATGTACTTCTATTTGTCTGTCGAGGAGCATGTAGGGGTTAAAGTTGTGATTTTATTAAAAGGCGCTTAATTGCACTTTTGGTCCCCCAACTTTGGCCTTCCTGTGAAAATCGTCCCCAAACTTCAAAATTAGCAAAAAACGTCCCTAACGTTTACACCCGGTTGCAAAATTGGTTTTCCGTGTAACTTCCATCAAAAATCTAACAGATTGCTGACGTGGTATTATTTAATAATATTTTAATTGAAAAATATTAATAATTTAATTAAGAAATATAATTTTTTATTTTTGGGACTAGTGACGGAGATAATCCGTCACAATTCAACCTCAACCCCCTACCGCTCCCTCTCATCCAACTCCAACCGCAACCTAACATTCATCTTCTTGGTTTGGTGCATAAATGCTTTCTGCAATTCTCCTTCCATTGCAGAATGTTGCTTTCTGCAATCATTAAAAAAATAAAAAATACAAGAAGTCAAGAACAGAGGAGGATGGAGATAAGCTAGGGCAGGTTCATGAACAGCAGGTAGGTCCTGAGAAAAAAAGACAAGAAATAATTTCCTTCTTACCCAGCTCTCTCTCTCTCTCTCTCTCATCTTCTAACTTTGGGGTTTAGATCCAATTTTTGCTTGTCCCTCACAACACCTAAACCAGAACAGATAAGGATGAAGGAGGTAAGGCAAGCCATCCAAATCCAATCCCATCAACACCACCATCTCCCATCGGACCAGATCTTCCTCTGGGTTTCTTCATCTCAGAATCAGACCGTGTTTCTTCATCTGGTTTCTTCTCCATTGTGGCCTCATCCTCCACTACCAAGCCAAGGGGCCGCCGTCACCACCCACTCCATATCCTCCTTCCCGACCTGAATCACGCGTTACCATCATCGTTTCCCTTTATCTGTGCGCCGCCGCCGCCACCTCCTCTAGGTCTGCGTCGTCTCTCTCTCTCTCTCTCTCTCTCTCTCTCTCTCTCTTTGTTTATGGAGCTTCGCAATCACATGCGCCGCCCCTCGCGATCGTTTCTCGGACCACCGCGGTCAGCGCCACTGTTATCGAAGTGGTCAGAGTGGTTGGGGAGGGAGCCAGAGGTGGCGGCGTTCCTCAGATTGGTTCTGGTCTATTAGGGTTTTGGGAGAAGATGGAGAGAGAGGATTATGGCTTAATATTTTAATTTTTTGGTACATGGCTAAATATTTTAATTAAAGAATATTAATAAATTATTTTTTCAGTTAAAATTAATTTAGAAATGCCATGTCACCATTTTCAGTTAGATTTTGGACGGAAGTTGGACGGAAAACCAATTTTGCAACCGGGTGTAAACGTTAGGGACGTTTTTTGCTAATTTTTAAGTTTGGGGACGATTTTTGCAGGAAGGCCAAAGTTGGGGGACCAAAAGTGCAATTAAGCCTTATTAAAACCTTGTCCTCATTTATCTGCTTTACATTTGAAATTGTGCTTTGAGCAATTTTCCCCGGTTGCTTTACCGTGCTTAGAAAAATAAAACATTGGTCTACTGAGTTGTTTGCTTTGAGTAGTGCTTGGTTCGTTTGTGACTGTGAAATTGACGCTTTAGAATATAGAATACAAACATGTGATTTTGTGGTGTGAAGATGTTTAGTTTTCAACTTCTATGTTTTGTAGGTGGAGAAGTGCACTTGAAGAAGATTTTGAGGAGGAAGAGGAGAAAGAGGATAATGACCAGCCTGTTGATGAGGTTGAAGATAAGGCATATGAGAAGGTGCTTCCCTTTATTTTCTAATCAAATCTTATTTTTGAGAATGTAGAAAGTGAGTTGTTCTGATATTTTGGTTTAATTATTGAATGATTTACAGGAATATTATAGTGGGCGAAGCCCTACAAGGGAAAGAGATAGGGATAGAAGACGTGATAGTCATAGACACATGTACTGTTTTTCCTTGCTAGTATTTCACAACTTCATATGAATTGATGTAGATGTGATTCTTGTTATTGAAAAAGCTTTTATATTCTTTAGTCTTTACATTTGCGTATTGTTTTTCAATTTTTTTTGCTTGTGGAGGTGTTTCTTGGCCCCTGGGTCTAGAATCTCAAATAAATCACAGTTTTCTTATAATTATATGATTTTAGGAAAACTCTGAGCTTTCTTATCTGCAGATATGAATGAATTGTATTGGAAGTTGTTTTTGAACTTGCTCACAGCCACACACACACCATATAACTTGTCAAAGTTGTACTTATGTTTCCACTTTGGCATTCAGAACCACCTGTGGTATAGACCTGTTTCCTATAGTAAAATTTAAGGACCCTGCCAGGTTTCTCTGCACTGACAGTGTGCAGCGAGAAGTATGATGGGTCAGACAATTATGTTGAATGGATAAATAGTGCCATGATCAAGGTCTTATGTATTGAAGAGTTGTGTTCATCCTTTTTAATACTTATTGGATCATCATCTTGCCTCTTTTCAATTCTTAATTTTCTTGATCTACTACAACCTGGTTGTTTCAGCAACTGGTTTCCCCAATTTTGATATGTTTGTCCCCATATGCTATGTCTTATTGAAGATATGCGATTAAGGGAGGTTGACTGTATGAGTCATTAAGGGAGGTTGACTGCATTAGTTTTGATTATGATCTGTATTACTTATTATTAAGTACCTTATGTATTTGGTGTTTGTATCAGAAACGGAACAAGGAATATTTGAGCAAGTTTTGAAAGGAGAGCTTGACTTTGTTTCTGACCCATGGCCAAATATATCTAAAAGTGGAAAGGACCTTGTTCGAAGAATGCTTATAAGAGACCCTAAGAAGCGGATGACGGCACATGAAGTTCTTTGTGAGTATGCATGTCTCAGTCTCATTGATGCTACATGGTTTGTTCTGAAATGCATCTTGGTTCCACTATCACTATTTAGGGCTCTAAAGATCACTTTCAAGTAATGTAGTAAATAGTCCAGCTAAAGATAGGTTTCTTTTTCTTTCTTTACAATATTTTTTTCATGATGACTGATTATCTGGTTAGTTACTACTTATGATGATGCATATTACATATCAATTTTTTTCATGATGACTGATTATCTGGTTATTGAATTGATATTGTACAGAAAAAAATTTCTGTCAGTTACCCAGTGGTAAATTTAGCGACGGATTTTATCCCTCTCTACCGTTGATAAATTAGAGAGGGAATGGATATAAAAATGACAGGTAGTTAGCGACGGACTGCTACGTTCCGTCGCAAATAGAGACGGCTAGTTACTTCCGTCGTAAATAGCGACGGAATATCCCGTCGGAAATAGCGACGGATTCATGAGGTAATCCCGTAAATGATTTAGCGACGGAATTATATAAATTAGCGACGGCCTATTTCCGTCGCTATTAGCGACGGATTTAATTTTCCGTCGTTAAATATTCAGCGACGCCACTTTACACGGCGGATGGCGTTCCGTCGGTAAATGTTTAGCGACGGAATTTTCCTGATTTAGCGACGGATTGCGCCCCTCGCTAATTTGCTTTTTTTAGTAGTGAACCTAGAACTTGAAACATTAAATTTAATAATAATAATGTAAACTCACTTATATTTATTTAACTTTTACATGTTAAATTGAAACATTAAATTTAAAATTCCACAAAAAACAAAGTGGGGGATTTGGATTTGTAACTTGGGAGTTGGGATGGCAAAACAAGTCATTTTTCAGTTGGTCCAAGATTTGCCTATTTAGTTGATGACACAGTGCAGTGCAGAAGAATAACATGCAAAACCAATATTTCCATTTTGATTTTGACTCTTCGGGGATTGATGCTTGCTACTCTTGATCTTTTTTTTAGTATTCGGACTTGATGTGCACTTTACTTCAACGTGAGTATTTATAACCTTCATGATTGTGTCAAAACTCAAAAGATAACCATGAACTGGTCTTCACTAGATGTGTACTGTATGCAGATGTTGTCTTCTCTGTAGATGTTTTTCTTAAAAATATACGCACAATACAGACGTTCCCATGAAAACTTGGAAAATGAAAGAAGATTGCGGATGATAATGATCTTGTGGGTCTATATATCCTTCACACTTCTATAGAAAAGCCTTATGATTTGACAGATGATCAAGATTACTGCGTCATATCTTCAAGCTCCTGTATTTTTCTTTCCTAAAACTTCAATTTGCACAATAGTTTCTAGTCATTTCTCAATAATTTTATGACTGTAATGTTGTTATCAGCAAAATTAGAGTTTGGAGCAATTAATTTGGATATTTGAACTTAACATTTGCTTCAACCGTGTGTGGCTTCTAAAAGCCACGATCTGGTAATAGTTCGACAATGTCGAGGGAGTCTTTGCTAAAAAAGATTGTTTGGAGCTCAAACTGCTTCTGGATGGATGTGTGTTATGTTTCTAATTTGATTGAAGTCGAATCTCATTCATGGAACATGAGGGTATTAAATTATGTTTCTCCACCTATGGTGGTCCAACAAATTGTTTCTATTTCATTATCTATTTTTTTGACAAGTGTTTGTTGTTTTATGGTCTGGATGCTTTGATGGTCAATACACCACTAAATCACTTGTTTCCGAAAAACCACTTGTTCAAGAACGGATTTAAAGAATTCAGTAAAAACAAGCTAAGAGTTTATTTTTCTTTGTTGGAACAAAGATCTAGTCAAATTTTAGAAGGAGGAGAAGGGATGGGGCGGAAATACATTGACTTAAATTGTTAAAAGTCCCCCTGGGGTGTACCGGTAGACTAAAATGTTCTATCTCCATCCTAGTGGGCAATGGGCACCACAAGAAACATCATAATTAATTTTCCAAAAAAATCGTCGTCATGTATATGAACATTTTCTCATCCTTCAGATAAATTAATATATATTTCCCAGACTCCTGAAAAATTAAACCTTCAAATTCCAATGCTTTCTAAACAAATCGAATTACTTTGACTTGAAACAGATCGAAACCAGGACTGCTTATTGTGGTTGCTTGACTTTTCAATAGACTGATTCTAGAAAAAACCAAATTTATTAGATCTTTGATTGATTTTTTTTAAGTTCTAGTTTATAGTAATATTTTTCTGTTACACTTCTTATGGTATTTTTTTAATTCTTGATCTCAATTACATATCAAATACATATTATATGTCCCATTATAAGCACAACCACCGCTGAAAATGATTGGTGCTCCACTAAATAATCCCATGACACTAACTAGGACATTAATTCTAGTTTTCTTGCTGATAAACAAAAATTTAGTTTTCTTAATTTTAAGAATATTCCATGAAATATTTGTCTATCGAAACATGGTAAATATTGGTAAATGGTAATGCACAGTTGTTCAAATTTTTAATAATTATCGATTAATGCAGTGGGTAAATAGTTAAGCTCCTTAAACATCTAGCATATAGTTCAATCTCTGAACGATATGTGTGGAGAATGTTTTATTGTGCATACATATTCATTTAATGTAATCTCAAAACTTCGAATGAATTAGGGCCTGTTTAATTACAATTTTCAAAAATAGATTCTTATTTTTAGAAGCTAGTTTGTTTTCAAAAACTATTTTCAGCTCTCAATTTCAATTTTTAAAATTAAAATACCAAAACAGCTCACGGTTAGCCGAAATGTACCTGATGTTTGTTTTAATCACCTTAAAGGGTTGACGAACGTAAAGATTGTGTAGTGTTTTGACAAGTATCTTGGTTTGTCGACAATAATTGGGAAGTCTAAGATCCAGATCTTCAATTTTGTCAAGGACCGGGTTTGGAAAAAACTCAAGGGTTGGAAAGAAAAAGCACTTTCCAGAGCAGGTAGGGAGGTATTAGTCAAAGTTGTGGCCTAAACTATACCTTCTTACGTTATGTCTTGTTTCCTTCTTCCTGACAGCTTATGTTCCCAGATTGAGGGTCTTATTAGCCGGTTCTATTGGGGTGGCGATGTCAATAAGCACACGGTCCATTGGCTCAAGTGGGACACCATATGTCGTCCCAAGGGTCGTGGTGGTTTAGGTATCCGAGATTTTAAGGCTTTCAACGTAGCCTTGGTGGCCAAGAATTGGTGGCGAATAGTGACCAAGCCGGATACTATGTTGACCAAGGTGTATAAAGCGGTGTACTTTACTCATCAATCAATTTTTGTGGCAAAGAAGGGGTATAGACCGAGCTACGCATGGTCTAGTTTATTGAAATCATCTTGGTTGTTTCATGAGGAAGGAATGTGGCGAGTGGGTGATGACAAGAACATTAAGGCTTGGGATGATAAATGGGTCCCCACTTCTTGTCCCGTGGTGGTTCGTTATGATGTGGCCTTGGAGTTGAACGTCACTCATGTGTCGGATATCCTTGAAGAGAACGGACTTCGATGGAACCGTGAATTGGTGGAACATTTGTGCTGGCCTCCTACGGCTACAACTATATTATCTATCCCCTTGTCTTTGCAAGCACGGGAAGTTTGTTTCTTTTGGCCCGAGACTAGTAATGGCAGCTATAGTGTGAAAACTAGGTATAATTTCATCAGGAAAAAGCATATGGAAGATGAAGCTTCATCTTCAACAGCGTCCACCCTATCTCATGCGCATTGGACCAAGCTGTGGAAGGCTGATGATGTGCCTCGTTGTCGTGAGACTGTCTGGCGTGCTAGCCTTGGAGTATTGCCGGTGAAGGACGTGCTTTACCGTCGGGGTGTGGTGGAAGAGCCTTGCTGCCCACGCTGTCCAGGAGTTCTAGAGACCGTTGAGCACGTCTTGTTCTATTGTCCGTTTGCAAAGCGGGTCTTATTTGCCTCCCCTTTGGCTATTCGTGTGGACGTCGAGTGCTCTGTGCAGCAGTTCATGTCTCGGTTTCTTGCTGCTGCGGGAATTCTCTTTACGCTGCTCTATGCTCTTTGGCAGGTTCGAAACGAGCTGGTGTATAACAAGCGGGACACGTCCGTAGCCCAGATCCTGCCGCAAGCAGCAGCGCTCCGTCCGTCCCTTGTACTTCAGCAAGACGCTTCTCCGGTTGGTCGCGAGTTGCAGTCTTCTTGGCGGGCACTAGCTGCTGGTATTTTTAAGATAAACTTTGATGCTTCTGTGCAAGCTTCTCATGATGCAGGTCTCGGTTTGATTGTCCGCAACAGTCGTGGCGAAGTTTTGGCAGCGGAAACCATGGTGACTAGTCCAGTTCTGAATCCGGTGCTAACGGAGGCTTTGGCGTTCCGGTGGGCTCTTGGTTTGGCGGCTGAACTTGGTTTCCAGAGGGTATGGTTCGAGTCTGATTGTCTGGCTCTTGTTCAGACGTAGGAGCGGAAGGATAGCGGTTTTTTGCATTTGGACACCGTTGTCCGGGTTTGTCATTTATTACTTTCTAATTTTGATGTCTTTAATTTCAGTTTTGTGCGTTGTACTGTTAATTGTGTCGCTGACGCGATGGCTCGTTTAGCTTTTCAGTTGGGTTGTATGGTTTGGATTGAAGAGGCTCCTTTTGAGATTTCCTCTATCATCCAGGATGATGTTTTAGCCTCTATGGTTTCTTCTTAATTTGAATGAAACCGAAATTCAAAAAAAAACTAATTCAAACAGTACTGTTTTTAAAAACAGTTTCTAAAAACAGTTTTTAAATACTATTTTGAAAAACTGCAATTAAATATGCCCTTAGTTTCATGTATGCTAGCCGTGGGATACCATATAGAGAATGTGAACACCTAATTTTTTCCTACCTTAATAATATTAATTTAATGTAGCTTACATGTTTAAAATATATAAAAATTAGCACTTTAAATTATGATAATAATATTTAATTAAATAATTTCAAAATTTATAGTTATTAATTAAATAAATCCGAAAATAATAAATAATTAGAAGATTCTAGAATTTCTTGTTCTACGAGGTAAAGATTCCAAGGAATATCATGTTTAATTTAGTAAACTGGAAAAAAATCAAGAGAGAATCAAAGGGAGGCTAGAGACCAAACTCTAGGTAGACAACTATAAATAGAGGAGGTTGTTGGGGTAGAGGCAGGTTCAGAGTGAGAGAGAAACTGTGTGATCACTTGTGAGTTGCAGTTTCAACCTTGAACTGCAATTCTAAATAAGAGATACAGTTCTGAGTTTGGAAAGAAGAGAAGGGACGGAGCGCAGAATACCGCAAGAGGAAGGACGTTCGGGAGTGAAAGTTCTTTTGCTGCTATAATCAAGATCAGGTGATGTTGCGCTATGATGTTTACATGGTTCTTCTTCCTTGAGACCTCACTGTTTGCCCTTTTTTTTATAAGTCAATGTTTGTTGTTAATTGTTAGTAAATTAGTTCCTTCGCCAGGATTCGAACCATGTCCCTTCACCCTGCAAATCCCTTCATTCTCTTAGCTCACCACAAGTGAGCTACCCTTCCCCTCCACTTGTCTGCCATGTTTTCTCCTTTTCCTTTGCTTCCTTGTCGGTTACTGTTTTGCCAAAAGGATACGTTTTATTTTTCTTTCCAACATGGGATTGGGGTTTTTTAGAAAGGATCTGATTCTTACTTAGAATATGTTTCTTACAACTATATATTACATGTCGTGAACTTTCTTATTCTCTTGTAACTTATCTTTTTTTTTTACATCGAAAAGATAAATTGCACCTGTCAGAAATCGATCCCTAGACCTTCCACTGCCCAGCTCATATGTCTCCAGCTCCTACCACTTGAACTTATCAAAACACAAATATTTCCAATATCAATTTAAACTAACGTGAATTCTTAATGCTTGGCTGGTTTTGTATGTAATAAAATCCACCTACCAATTTAAATGATATATTTTCTAAAAAAAATTAGAGATATCTTAGTATATGATTAACCTTTTTAAAATGAAAAAACACAAACCAATCTAAAAGTATTTTAAGAAGTACGTGGCTTTGAATTCTCCATTGCACTTAGAAATACGCAGGGGCGGGCATCAACAACCGTCTAACCAAAATTGTAAATAATCTTTTTTTTCTCTTAATAGAATATAAAATAATCCTTAATCAAATGATTTTCTTGTGGGGTTAAACAAATTTTTAGAAAGCTAAGTGAATTTGCATAATTAATTAGGGTAACCATTTATAAATGGACGCTTAGGATACTAGTACCTTTCCTATGCGTAATTGACTCTTGGACCCGTTTCTGGTTTCAAAGGCTATATTCTTATGGGTTTTCTAACGTTTTTCCTCTTTAAAAATGTTGGTGGCGAATTTTCTGCATTCTAATGTTTGTAGCGCCGTCCCGCCGTAATCATGGTTGCGACAGAGAAAAAAAAATAATGCGTGAAAGTTAGACTCCTTAAGACAAAAAAAAATTAATATCCGGCCAGTGGGTGTTTGTCTTGCCTCATCTCCGTTTTGATGAGAAAAATTATCAAGTTCTCACATATTTAACCTGAAAATTCCAAGTTCTACAAAACTTCTGAATATTGGTTTTCTATTTATGTCATTTTGGGGAGACAGAGTCCATGGCCGAGGAGCAAGACACCAAGAGGTATTGACGTCACATTTTAACCCAAAATCTTAAGGCATTAGATTTATGAGTTATATCTCTTATAAAATCTTATCCTCACCCATACTTAACTAATGTGAGACTTCAACTCACACTTGCATTCTCAGCAATCTCCCCTCAAGTGCGAGCTAACACCACATTATCATGCCCCCCTCCGCGGAAGCTTATCCACCCTTGTACCGCAGTTCTCACCATGGTCCAACAGGACACTCTACAGTGACCACATTGTCACCAGGAGATATCGACGCCACATTTTAACTCAAAACCTTAATGTATTAGGTTTATGGGTCACATCTCTTATAAAGTGTTGTTCATATTTTCTTAGTTGTCTACATTTTAGCTAAGATGTTTTATCTGTCAAGATGTGCTACCAAATGTTGGAGCATCTGGTGCAACATTTGCCCATGCGTAGCTGCTGTGTGTTGCGCGTGTTTTCTAGAAACTTTGGATTGATTGACATGATCAACAAGTTAGGGTTGGCTTAAATTGTAGAAGATTATATCTTTTTGTGTTCAAATCTAATTTGATAAGATTTGTTACTAGTTTAAAATATTTGTTCCAGATTCAGAATGAGGTGATTGTTTTATTATGTGAACAAATCTTCTGATGAGAGATTTGTTGTTGCTTTTGTTTTTTGTGGAGAAAATATGTTTGAGATCAAATCTTTGACAACAAGGTTTTTTCCATATTTAGTTAATGAACTCTTTGTTCGTTCAGCCCATTGAAGATCAAGGCCTACAAAAGAACATATATATAAGGAAGTCCAACCCTAGTTGCTAAGTGTGCGTTGGGCACCGTATAGTTGTGTTTTTAGGGTTGTATTTTGTGAGTCCTTATTGTTATTTGTACACCACTCTACTGCCTCCTTTGAAAATCATTAGGCATAGAGTTGGTTTGTTTAGTTGAGTTGTAATCTCTTCAATCTCTCGTTGTTTATTGTTTCAATCACTGTGACAGTGATTGTGAGAAAAGTGAGAGGGATCTCATACTTAAGGGGACAGACTAAGTATAAAACGCTAGGTAGTATTATGTAGGAAAGCTTTGAACAAGGGGCTTGTTCATCTAAGACCGAGTGTACCAATATTACTAATAGTGGATTTTCTTTCTCGGGTGAAACCCCTAAATGTAGGTGATGTTGCACCGATTTAGGTTATCAATCCTCTGTGTTATTTGTTATTGTTTTTCTGTTTTTTCTCGGGTGAAACCCCCAGCGTGCATTGTCCGGGACATTGTGTAGAACATATGTCCTGCGTGTACCAGAATTTCAGAATGTCTTCTCCTCACCAATACTTAACCTATGTGAGACTTCAACTCACACTTAAATTCTCAGCAATACTTGAATTTTCAACATGCCCTTGTAGTTATCTAATTAGATATAAGGTTAGGAATACAATAATTAAGAATGTACTTTGTATTGCAAGTGGTTGATCTCTACCCTTTTGTATTGTGCAGGTGGAAACTTGGCACATAGAAAGGATGGCATGTTGAACTGCAACATTTACAATCTTTTTTAATGGAGGGGCTAGGCGCAAAATAAAGTGAACGCTACCTAGAAGCAAGCAGGAACATAAATAAAGGGCGTAGCCTCCACTAAATCTTGATTAACAAACTTAACCAATCACCCATAGGGGTCTAAAAACATGAACACCAAAGGAAAATTATTCCCAATATGGGCTAAGTAGAATTCGGCTCTCTAAGGTAATGTTGGAACCTTACGCAGCCATAAACACTACTCTTCCATTGCAGCTTAGGATGATGCTTCCACAATCCTTTTTTTGCATTTATTTTAAGGGAGTAGTATTTGGTGTCGTGCCCCTACATCTTGTCACCTATAAAGTGATGAAAATAACATAATACCCTTAATCAATTGTGGATTCAGAACCTGGGGTCAGGGGTTTAAATTTTTCAAATGAACATATCGGTAAAAGTATAATTAAAAACAACTTTAATATGTTTATACATAAGAAATTATACAAGTCATAGTTGTACAAATAGGTGGGTCGTTAGTGCAAATAGGTGCAAACCTTGGTCTACTGGTATAATTTAAAATTTTTAAGGGGTTCAAAAAAATAATTATATAGGGGGATAAGTGTAATTTTTTCTAGGGGGTTCATATGAACCCCTCACTTTGTGCTGGGTCCGCCCCTGAGCAAGGCGATGTGGTCTGATTTGGTGGCTTGGTGGGTGCTTGGGTAGGTTGGTGGGAGCCTAGGAGGGACTTACACTCTGTTTGTTTGAGTGTATTTTGTGGGGAAGGAAGTTGGTAGGATGGATTATAAGTGGAAAATAACATTTTTATGTGTTTGGATGGGCAAGGAAAATGAGGGGGCGCGGAAAAGGAATGGACTACAGTCACATTATTGTTTTCCGCTCAATTCAGCGAGGAAAACAACCAAGGGCACCTATAATTGCCTTGGTATGCGTGAGATTCTATAAAATGTGTCACAATCAAAATTTGATCCCTATTAAAGTATTACTATATATTATATTAATAAGGGGTACAATAGTAATTATGTAAATATCACTCTCACTTTTCCTTTCTTTCTCTTATTTTTTTCCATCAATGTAAACAACTTTAAAATCACCTCATTTTTCACTTATATTCTTTCTATTTATATTTTTTCCACTTATAATCCTTCCTCTCATTTTCATCTCTTTATCCAAACAGAGCATAGGGTACGCCGTACGCGAGAGAAAGAGACACAAAGTGATTGAGTGAGGGAGTGAGAGAAGTGAATGGGTCTTTGGTGTAAATATGTGCAAAACTTGGTCTACTAGTATAATTTAAATTTTTTAGGGGGTTCAAAAAAAAATATAGGGAGTACGTGTCATTATTTTTTTTTCAGGCTGAACCCCCTCAAAGCCATAGGTCTGCCACTGCCCTTAATTAAAAAAATACTCACCTCAATTTTCCACCCCCACCATCATCACTTGCGCACTATAAAGTGCGTCACATGCGGAGTAGATAAAACATAAATCTACCCTGGTTTATCTCTTCTCTTCCTCTCTTAGATTCAACTTGCTTTCCTCCAATCACATATTCGATTTAACAATGGAAATGATGGATCATTTCAGGAAGGAAAGCCAGGGTATATCACTTCAGATTTGGTGCCACATGGCACTGTTGGATATGAAGCTTTCATCGTTTTCCTGCATTAATATTTGAATACTAGAAAGCTAAAGGCTTTCCAGCCCGAAGTTACACATTGTGTTGATGAACTTGTGTCCATGATGCATGTCGCTCCGCTATCAAGCATGCTTTGGAACTCATGAACAAAGAAACGACAACCAAGAGAGAAAGTGTTTCATGTATGCTTCTGCTATCAACAACGTAATGAACACACTTTAAAGTGTGTAACCAAACACAATTTGAGAGTGCGTACGTAAGACACTTTGAAAGTGCGAGTGGACAAATTTTTAAGGGTTTTTGGACTGGGCGAGACTCCAGGGTCCCTCGCCCAGGAGGGCTGGCCTAAGGCGAGGAGCGGACCAGGGACCTGAGCCTTCATCCCGGAGGCCCAACCGGCCCATTATAATGATTTAGAGGCGCTAAGCCCAACTCTCCCTACTATAAATATGGGAGAGATACCAAATGTAAGGGACTCTTAGCTCATTTGAGAAATAACAAACTTGAAATTCAGTTACACTCTCTCTCTAAGCGGTTACGCTCTCATTCTCCCTATGAATCTCACATCACATTCCTTGCACCTTAGGTACTATACCCCATCTCGATGTTCATGAAGGAACATTTGGCGCCGTCTGTGGGGAACGGTAGATTTTGATTCCCGGACTACGTGGATCGCGATTGGATTTAGAGAAGTTCGATTCTCTATGTGAATTTTCTTCAGTTTTAGTTTTCCGCTTGAAATTCTCCGGTTCACAAACCAAGATTGATGGAGACACGTCGTCGACAATGCGACGAGCATCAGGAGCGGCGGCACGGTTCGCCTCCACGTCGCGTGAGAGGCAGGCCGCGACGCGAGCAAGTTCGCCGTGAAGAAACCGATCAGTTAACTCCTCCTCCACCACAACCTCGACCTCCTTCTCCAACGCCTCAGTTACCTTCTCCGCCAACTTCACCGGAGCAGCAGATATCACCAGCGCACTCACTCGAAGCTTCAGGGGAGGAGACTCCGGCACCGCAGGCACCGATCTCCGACCAAGATTGGAGGCGCTTGATCCGTAGCGTTGACGATATACGGCAGCAAAACGATTATTTACAAGAACAGCTAGAATATTATCGTTCCGAGCAGCAGGATGAAGGGGAGTGCGAAGCGGAGGCCGTAGCTGAATTCGAGCCGTTCTCAGCGGCAGTGAGGGAGGTTGCCATACCAGATAACATGAAGAATATTGTCCTTGAAACCTATAGCGGGAAAGCTGATCTCAAGGAGAACTTGTTATATTTCAATACAAAGATGGTGATCAGTGCCGCTTCCGACGCTGTGAAGTGTAGGATGTTTCCAGCTACGTTCAAAGGCACAGCCATGGCGTGGTTTACCACGCTAACCCGAGGATCCATTACTAATTTCTGTGACTTCTCATCAAAATTCCTTGTTCAGTTTTCCGCCAGTAAAACCAAGCAAGTGACAATCGAAGGAGGACAGGAGAGAAGGTTGCGAAGGAGCCGTTGTACCTAGAGCAGGGTATGCGGTTAAACCGCCCCGCATAGGCCCGCCCCGCGTAGGCCCGCCCCGCGTAGGCCCACACCGCGTAGGCCCGCATTTAAACGGGCCTCTGATACGCTGGTCCGCCCCCGCCCCGCGGATAAGCGGGCTGGCCCGCGGGCCACCAGCCAAATTAAAAAATAATAAAAATGCACTTTAAAACTAAATTAAAAATATTTTTTTTCATAAAAAACCTTATGAATGACTAAATTAAAAAATGAATGGATTTTTTTTTCAAAGTTGTCAAACTTTGTTGATACATAATAATTCATAATTAGTAATAATCATAGAAATCCAAATTCCACAGCAGAAAATTTTCACCGGAGCTCCATTCCCCGCCGCAGTATCACCTTCTCCGGCAACCGCAACTGCGGTTCCTCTCTCCGCAACACAGTCTATCAAAACCCACAAACCCTACCTCGAATCACTCCTCCACCAATCCGTCGCCGTCCTTCTCAGAAACTTCCCACTCCACACAGCATCCCACTTCAACGACCTCGTCGAGGCCTTCGGGTATGAAGAGCTTCCCTACGTCGGCGGCGCGCGGCGGCGTGGTTGATGGGCGGTGGCACGGCGGCGTGAGGAAGAGAGGGAGCGTGTGTGGTGGCCGCGGGTGGCTGCTGTGATGGGTGCTGGGCAATGAAATCAGATCAGATTTTAGAGAGAGAGGAATGGGGTGGCTGCTGTTTTGAGAGAGAGAGGAGAGGAACCAAAAGTAATTTAGGGTTTGTAATGAAATCAGATCAGATTTTAGAGAGAGGAATGGGTTGGACCTTTTTTTTTTTTTTTGGTGTCTTAAACCTTTTTTTTTCCTGTTGGGCCAGTTCTTCATTTCAAGGTTTTTTTTTATAATGCGGTCCAGCCCGCAAAACCGCGGTTCAACCCGCCTGAACTCGCAGGTTGAGCGGGCCAGACCGCGTAGGCCCGCATTTAAACGGGCAACCAATCAGCGGGCCACAGCCCGCGCGGACTGCGGGTTAAGCGGGCCGGCCCGCGGGCACGGGCCAATTCGCCCAGCTCTAGTTGTACCCAAAGAGGGAAAATTTTGAGCGCCGCAGACCGTGACATCAAGCTGACCTTCGGCGGCGAGAAGACTCAGGGAGGAGTCTAAATGCACATTTGACGGAGTTGCTTCGAGAGGTCAAGGCAACCCACGCGTTTGAGGAAGGCGAGAAAGAGGCCGACCCGCCCCGAATGGCGTTGGATAAAACGAAGTGGTGCGAGTATCACCGCTCGGCGGGCCATGACATGGGAGATTGCTTTACCCTGAAGAACGAGATTGAGAGGCTCATTCGAGAGGGACGATCGCAGATGAACGACCGTGGCGATCGGTGGAATGGAGAACGACAGCAAGGGAACCGGTACAAAGGGGGACGTCATCAGGATGACCGCAGGCGAGACGAACGCCAACCGCTGACAAAAAGGAAACACTGGCAACAAGGAAGAAAGGGGTGGAAGAAACCTTTAATAAAGACCTTGAGCCGCCAGTTGGGACAATAAACACAATCGCGGGTGGCTTCGGCGGGGGCGGAGACACAGCGTCGGCAAGGTGAAGGCATGTGAGAGCAGTGCAACAGTATGAAACTTTATTCGGTTTCCAGCATCCAGACATTGTGATATCGTCGGCAGATTTCGAAGGGATCAAGACACACAAAGACGATCTCGTGGTTGTGATGATAAGGACTAACAGTTTCAATGTGCGGCGGGTTCTTTTGGACCAAGGAAGCTCCGCTGATATCATCTACGACAATGCTTTTGATCAATTAGGATTGACGGACAAAGATTTGATGCCCTATACATGAATGTTGGTAGGCTTCTCGGGCGAGCAAGTCTGGGTACGCGGATATGTAGATCTGGACACAGTCTTTGGTATCGACGATAACGCCAAGCTACTCCGCGTAAGGTATCTTGTGTTGCAGGTTGTGGCATCCTACAACGTCATCATTGGACGGAACACACTCAATCGCCTCTGTGCAGCCTACCAAAGGTTGTAGTTGATCAAAGGAGGGCGAGAGAATGTTACAACAACTGTCTCAGCCTGTATGGAAAGAAAGGAGCTGGCGAGGGACACAGGTGTCATGAGGTTGAGGTCGTCCAAGGTAATCAGGGCAGGCAAGAGGGATCGAAGCAGGGGGTTGACAGGAAGATAGCAAGATCAGGGAGCAACCAAGGACAGGTCAGGATAGATGGCAGGACGGGAAGGGACAGACAGTTCACGGATGCTCAGCAGATGAGCGTTGGGTGAGTGTGATCGCAGACTTAGAGGCGTATAAATTCAGCAGGGGGGTGTTGGCGATCGAGCCCAGGCTCACGGTTAGTCAAGAGGACAACTTTGACCTCTTCAGCCGGAGCTCAAAGGACCCAGAACTCTGGGAACTGCCAATGTTCAGGAAACCGAATCTCTCAAATTCAAGGCGAGATGAGCAAAAGGGAAAAGGAATCATGATTCAAGGAATGGGTCAGAGAATCATCCAGGAGGGCAGCGGCGAAAAAAGAGATAACAAGACGGGCGAGCGGTCTAAGGACAAGAGGAAGGCGAGGAAAAAGAGCCCAGTGAGTCGTCGCCCAGGTAAAGCAAAAAGAGAGTCAAAATATTGGAAGCCTGTGGGTTCGGTAGTTTTCAAGCCAGGGGCGTCCAAGCGCGACAAGCAGAAGGGCAAGATAGGAGAAGTTCCTCATTGTCACGAGGCGAGCATGGAAGGAAGCCAGCCCAAAAATAACGATGAGTGGATAGCGAGCATGTCGGGCTCGAAAGATGTGATGATGGGGATGATACTTTGACCCGAGGGGCTGGAAGCGGTAGCGTGTGGAAAGCAGGGCCGAGGACGCAGCAAAGGAAGCGGGAACGAGGACAAAGCAACAAAACCAAAATTAGGACCAAAAATAAAGATGCACTATTTTTCTCCGCCACGGGAGTTTTTTAATGAGGCATCCCTCCCATGTAAAATTTTTACAAATCAAATACAAAAGGATATTCTCAAGTAATACTCCTAGCTGGACTACAATACGACGGTCGCTCGGTGGAAAAAATTCCTCGAAGGTGGCGATCCCAACACGACCTTGATGTCTGAGGATCGCTCAGGGAAAGTCCGACGCGAACCGCTGCTACCTAGATAGCAACTCAACTAACATGTCACGTTCGCCCGGTGGGAAAAAATCCCTGAAGGTGGCAATCCCAACACGACCTTGATGTCTGGGGATTGCTTCGGAAAGTCCGACGTGAATCGCTGACCTCTCGTTGGCGATGTGTGCGGGAAAGCTCCTTATCCAAGGGCAAGCAGTTTATCCCAAAAAGTCTCCCCGAAATATGGACAAACGAGACCTCCCCGAATTATGGGCGAGAACAAAAACTAGGCATAAGTCTGGGTAAACCTATATGGCCATTAGGTCCCTAGCACCGTAAGCCCTCGCCGGGATAAAACCGGCGAGGCCGCACGTGCTCTTAGGGGAAATATTGGTGTGAAGGAGAAAGCCTCAGTCCAAGGCTGAGCTAAAGTCCTAGTTTCGCTAGCACACATTCAAAATCGCTACACGAGCACAAAATGCAAAGCCCGAAGGGCACAAAGGCGCGAACGAGGAGAAAAATGGACAAACGAAATCGCAGCAAATTTTTATTAAATAACGTGGGGTTATATTAATTACCAAAAAAAGGAGGTAAGAAAAATCAATACAAAATATTCACACTACATTAACATCTTCTGCTTCTCCTGCGTTTTCAGCAGCCGCAAAATATGCAGCATTGAAGCCCGGGAGATCGTCCGGGTCGACCAATCCCTGGGGGGGACCTTTTTGAAAGCTCCCGTCCCGCTGAGGTCAATTCCCTCATAAAGATATTGAACTTGAGCTTTGGCGAGGAAGAAACCGCGACCTTGTCTTCCACGGCCTCAGCGGCAGCCCTAGCTGCCAGCCTTGCCCAGAGAGTTCTGACCTCAGAATCCGCACGGTATTCCGCGTCCGCAACAGCTTTGGCCTTTATTTCTAATTCAGATTTCACCTCGGTGAGAGATTCGTTCGTCGACCCCAACTCACTCTGAAGGAACGCGATCTCTTTGTCTCTGACGAGGCAGGAAGCCCTGCCCGCGGCAATCGCCTCAGCCTTGGCCTTCAATTCCTGCTGCAAATCGTCTCGCTCGCCCTCCAGCTCCTCTGTTCTCTCTTCACAAGCGGACAAGTCCTCCTCGCGACAGCTCATTTCGATACCCAAATTGTTCAGCTTAGTCATTTGGGCCGCTACCTGGGTCAGCAACTTGTCGCGCTCGCCATGCGCTTCGAGTGTGGCATGGCGGTAACCCTAAGCCCTCTGGCGGAGCTCTTCAGCTTCAGCGGATGTGGCTGAATCTTGCGACAACCTGGCAAAGAGACACCCTTGCACCTTAGGTATTATACCCCATCTCGATGTTCATGAAGGAACAATTTTTTTTTCGGATTTTACGAATTTAAGGGTTGCATGAATGGATATAAGGTGGTGGCAATACAAATTTTTTTAAATATGTTTCCTCAGTTAGTAGTCTCATTTTTCGCTGATTTAATTTTGTTATTAAGTTCGTGTATTAAAAACAAAATTAGGTCGTTTTTTTTTTGAAAGTAAATTAGGTCAAACATATATTAATTTGTTTAGACGTGTGATATTGGCATATTTAGTTAAAGGCCTCTTGGGCCGTAGGCTCATTTTCCTTCTTGATTTATTTAAGTGCCTTTTTGTAAAATAGTCATGTGACAACCTTGCAGGCCTAGCTGATAAAGGCCCAGTTAATAAACAAGTTAGAAATTGTAGATTGAGAATAGCAGAGATTTTCTTCGTTCTTCTTATTTTCTTTCTATTGGTCTGATATGACTCAATAAATATTGGTGGCCCATGCAACAGTAGAAACCACTTTCGACACTGCTTTTGTGGCGGTTTGAAACCACCACAAAAGTGAAAAAGTCATTTATTCCTCCATTTTCAATTTTGTGGCGGCTTAATTTTGTCGCGGTTCTAAACCGCCACAAAGTTGGGTGCACTACACCAAAAAATGGCTTTTACAGCGGTTTTTTTTTGCCTTTTACAGCGGTTTTCAGCGGTCCAGAACCGCTGTAGATCTTGCCGCTGTAAAAGCCTTAACAGCGGTTCTAACTGCTGTAAAAGACTCATTATTTACAGCGGTTGATTTAATAAAACCGCTGTAAATACATACCTACAACAGCTGTTCTCTAAAATAACCGCTGTACTTGAGTCTTCTTTTACAGCGGTTTCAGGCGGTAACCGCTGTATTTGATTATATATATTACAACGGTTCCACCACGGAACCGCTGTAATTTGTTTTTTTTTTTTTGGTTGAATTAATTACCACACCTGTTCAGCCAAAAGATCAACATTTTTTTTTTTCTGAAAATAAGATATATTGATCATAATTTAACCGAAAGGGTACACATTTCAAAAGCTATGAAAGCTGACGGCAAAATCAATACACATCACCAAACTAAAACAAGGTATAACACAGTAACATAAGTTAAAACAAGGTATAGCATATAAGCACAGTAACATCTCATTGATGAATACCTTAATCAGATGGCCATTGACATGAATTTTTGCCAGTTCATTGTGCCTACTGGTTAGCAACAAACCGCCAGTAAATAACATAAATAAAATGCACAAATGGTTTACATCATTGAGCTGCTTGTATGGATAACCGAGAAGAGCCATACCAAACAATTTAACAACATATATACCTAAATAAGGTCAATAATCAAACAAACACATTCTGATAATGCTAAATTCGATCAAGTTAAAAAATTTAAGCATGCTTTTAAAGAATTTAATAAAAGACCCTTGAAGATAAAATGATAGCATAAGGATCAATCTTACAATATAGAAGGAAGCAGACAACAAATGTGAGAAGACAAACTTCTGCTTTATAGTTCTGGTGGAAGAAATCTCAAGCTCCTCATCCATCTTGATATGGTTTTTATCATGCTAAGGAATTCAAAACAATTAAACTATAAGCTAGATGAGCTGTGAGTAATGAGCATATATCATATGATAAATCAACTAGTTCAAAAAGTTTAGCATGTAGGAGAAAGTGTAGATAATGGTTTTACATCAAACAAATAATCAGATAATCATTTGATTTTATAAGGATGAGAAATGATAAGTGGCAGCAAACTAACCATTTGTATAATCTTCTCTCTGACCCCGTCACTTAGCCAATATGCATTTTTAACATTGAATCACATGTCCACCTTGGTGTTCACTGTCCAACAATAGGTATTACAATAGAAGCAAGGACTATTATACTATACTGGTGAGCCCATGTCAGCATTTCAAAAATGAATATAGAATAAAATGGACACGAACAAAAAAGAATAACGATTGATTTTCCATGATTACAACAAATCAACCTTTATTCACATAATAGATAACTAAGTACATATTTAAACTAAAACCAAATTAAAAAGAAAAATTGAAAGCTAATAAAATGAGCTTAACAACATTAGTTCATTCTAATTCTAACTATTTGAAAAGAAAAGGGAAGCAAAAAGAGAATGTGCAGTTCTTACATTAAGAAACAGAGATGGCCTTTGAAGTTGTCATTCACATAAATGATCAAATCAAGACTTTCTCACATTACTTTGTCACATTAAAAGAAGATGGTGTTAATTTGGTTCTTCTTGTCACTTGTGAAGTGGATGGTACAAGCTACCTGCATATACATGTTACCTACAAGATTAGTGAAATCAACATGCTATGCAGATATACACCGACATACTATATTATCAGAAAAAGTACTTAAGAATGAAATGCAATTAACAGTTTCTTGTGTGGTTTTAGAGAACACACACATCAGTTTTCTCATATTATTGGCTAGTGGTGACAAATGAAAACCTAAACAATAACATAAACATTGAACAAACATGAGCAATATACACCGACTTGAGCATATAGACGCACATGAGCTCATGATAAGAAATTAAGACAATAAAGGTAAAGAAAAGAAGAAAAGAAAATGAATCGGATACTCCTTCTTCACCTGCAGGACACCCTACACAAGCCCCTCAATAGAAAAATAAAAGGCTTAATTGCACTTTTGGTCCCCCAACTATTGCCTTCATGCGAAAATCGTCCCCAAACTTCAAAATTAGCAAAAAGCGTCCTCCAACTATACATGTTGTTGCACTTTTGGTCTGCCGTTTGCCTTCCGTGAGAAAACTAACGTGCGAAGCTGGTGTGACTCACTCATGCGTGTCTCTCGTGACTTTCTTCAAAGTGCTTGATGACTGGACAAGTCACATGCTTCTCACGTGACTCTAAAATGGTTCATGGTGAAGAAGACGATGAAGGAGAGAGATGATCGCTGGAGCCTTTCAGAGTCACGTGAGAAGCATGTGACTTGTCCAGTCATCAACCTCTCTGAAGAAGGTCACGTGAGACACGCATGAGGGAGCCACATCAGCTTCTCACGTTAGTTTTCTCACGGAAGGCAAACGGCAGACCGAAAGTGCAACGACATGTATAATTGGAGGGTGTTTTTTGCTAATTTTGAAGTTTGGGGACGATTTTCGCAAGAAGGCAATAGTTGAGGGACCGAAAGTGCAATTAACCCAAAATAAAAAATGCACGGTTTAAATTTCACCAATACCATACATTGATTACAAACAAAAGTTACCTATTTATATGAAAATTATCCAAATTTAGAAAATATATTGCTGCAAAATCAATACCTGTTTATGATTTAAGTCACAAGACGATGTAAGCTGAGATGGAAATCATAGGAATTATCATTATAGTACATTAACATCTAAAATTTAGACTCACTATCCAACTAAGAGACACATGCATCTATAACAAAATTTATCTGGAATTTCCTAGCTTTAATTTCTTTAGATTAGGAATAATACACAAAGCGAATAGACAAATAGAAACCTGAACAGGAGCAAGATGATTTCCTAGCATTATTATTTATACTGGTGGTACCTGCTTCTTTTCCGGGGACTGTAGCATAGGCAACTATGCTTGGACAGAGGTGTTCTTCATATTCCCTTCAATTCTGAGAATCGATGTTGTGAGGGTGGAGTAGAGTGAAGAATCAAGAAAGTATTGTATGAGAGACTGAACGCATCTTATGATCGACACATGCATCCAAAACCTGCAACACAACACCGGAATCACCATCTCCCACAAATCCAAATCTTCAATTGCAGCATTCAAAGAGAGAAAGATCTGAAATAAAAATTATAAGTTAACGATATCAATTTCAAACCTAAATCAAATACAAAACAACAAATTTGAAATGTAATCGAAATGAAACCCTAATAAACACAACACAATCAAGCATAAGACATCATTATCCACATAGAGAGATAAGGAGAAGAGTGAATCCATTGCTAATGGAAGTGTGCCTTCCGTAAATCAGTTTGAACCGAAATGACAGCATCCAAGGAAGGGTACAGGTATAATTCAACTTTAGCCCAGTCAATGCCATCTCGTATATATTCCTGAAAAAATTGTCAAGCACATGCAAATATTTAGCTTCCAGAGAGGGTACTCAATATGTTCTCTTAATATACGAAGTTATAAAAATACTTGTGTATGCCTTCAATTTCAGTCGGCGAATACCTCCTGATCCTCTGCATACATGTGTAGCATCAACAGTTCAGAATATTTAAAAATTCAAACTGAATAACAAAGGTGAGACAAATATAAAGCAACTCAGCATCAAGCAGCATAGCATAACATTTTCACTCAATCATTTACTTTTCTCTATCATCTTGCCATGCTAGTATTAAAAAATAAGACATCACACAAAAATTGACTTTTTGATGCATCAAAATCACAATCTATCAAATCTGAGTAAAAGAAAAGCAGGAGGTGATGGCGCAAGAAAGAAACATACTAAAAAAACAGAGTATGTACACACTCCATCTCCCACCACCCTTTGGCATTCGATTTTTAGTAGCATGAGATCCTCTCCTTTCTTGTTCTCCCTAGCCTCTACCATCTCCGGTTCTTAGTTTTCTCATTCGCCAATTCGCTCTTCCAGAGCGCTGAAAGGGGAACTGATGGGTGTTCCCTCTAACCATACATTGTTCACCTCGATGAAAGTAACAAAGCAATGTTAATTGAAATGTCAATCTAGCAAAAAAAAAAAAACAACCCTAACATTAATCTAAAACACAACAAGCTTCGACTAAACTATCTATTGAACTAAGGCATCAGATCTTGAGAAGACCTAGATTGATGAAATTGAGCGAGAAATACTGCATAAGAGGGATTTTTGATAGCGAATAGAGCTATTGAGTTAGAGCCTATGAGATCCATTGAGTTAGAGCATTAAATCCAGGATCAAACAGCAAAGAGAGCATGATCGAGAATAGGAGCGATGATGAACAAAGAGCAAGATCAAGAGTTAGAACAATAATGAACATTGAGCAATGGAAGCTACCTGGAGTCTCCACATCATGATTTACACGGTGGAAGCAACGCTCTTCAAAGCTACAGTCTCGAAAGGATGATAATGAGAACAGGGCAACAACCGTGCAGGAAGCGACCCAAAACAAGAGAGGCAGCGGCGCAGCAGGGATGGAGGCAGAGGCAGAGGCGGCGGAAGGGATGGAGGCGGCGACGGCAGGAGGTGGCGAGGGCTTTGAGAGAAGTAGCAGGTCGAGATTACGTCGTGAGGTAGCAGATTGGTGAAAGATGTAACTGGTAAAAAATAAGGGTTTGCAGTTACAGATGTAATTTTACAAAATCAATAAAGAAAATAATACTTATATACACAAAACGAACAAACTGATAAAAAACGTGTAACAGCCCAGTGGAAAGGACTCATTATATTTTCTGTGGTGCCTCGGGTTCGAATCCCACACAGAATATTTTTTGAACCAATTATTAAAGAAATCAACTAAATCTTATATTAATACTATAAATTGTACATATCTAACATAAAGTGAATCTAGCCTAGTTGAAAGACTATTGCCTTTTATTAAGGGAACCTGGGTTCGATCCACGGAACCTGAATTCATGATTTTTATTATTTACGTTACTTTTACAGCGGTTAGTTTAATAAACGCTGTAAATAGTGGAACCTATTTTTTACAGCGGTCAGTATATAAACCGCTATAAAAGCCTATTACCGCTCCGTGTTTTTGTGTTTACAGCGCCTTCTAAGAGTACCGCTGTTTAAAGGTAATGCTTTTACAGCGGTTAGTTTAATAAAACGCTGTAATAGCCCATCAACCGCTCCGTGTTTGTGTTGTTACAGCGGCTGCCACCTAAACCGCTGTAAAAGGGGCGCTGTAAAAGCCCTTTTCTGGTGTAGTGGTGTCCCAAGTGGTTCACCACTATTCTGTGGTCTGTGTATCAGCACTGGATATGACTTTCCCAGGTTGAAATTGGTGTTTGTAATGTATTCCATTTTGTTCGTTAGAAAATAGGCAGGGAGGGAGTAATTAGGAATAAAATTATAAAAATACAGCTAGCCACATTTGTGCCCAGTGGCGGACCTTTTAGGAGACAGGGAGGAGCTCTAGCTCCCCCAAAAATTCTAGAAAAAACTCTTAAAATGCATTGTACTTAAGAAACTTATTCAATTAAGTCAATATATACGTAAAAGAAGTATTTATAATCAAAAGCTTTCTGACGGTAGGAAATTTGCTTTTAACTTTGTTGTAAGGGGTTCGAACCCTGCCTTCCGCTATTTTTATGATATTTGGACATTTTTCCCTTTTTAACAAAAAAGCTTTTTTAAAAATAAAATATTTAATCATCTTATTTGAGCTCCCTCAAACTTTTTCTTCAAGTTCCGCCACTGTTTGTGCCAAGTCTCTATTGTGCATCTTCAATTGTTGTAAAGGTTTAGTGTCATTTAAACATTAAAATTAAATAATGCTCAATTGTAGTCAAGGTAACCTAAACCACGAATGTTTCAAAAAAAAAACTTAAACCACGAACATTTTGTATAATTTTCAAGAATTAAAGGGATATGCACCGCTAGTGTAAATAGATTATACACAATCATCCAATTGAATTTCGCCACGTTATAACACATATATTCATTTTCATTTTCATTTAAAATAGAAGTTATTATTTCTCCTACGTGGCATGTTATGATTGGTTGGCAGTGTAAAACTGTTTTACACTCACAGTGCATATCCATTAAACTCAATTTTCAACCCGTTTTCTCAGTATTTATAAGTAACCAGGTTAAAACGGGATGGAACAAAAGCATATTGATTATGTTTAGTGTTTGTTATATTTTTAACGTGAAACAAGACAGCACATAAGACTCATAAAATAATATAGTTTGATTTTGTGGAAAAATGGTGGAACAGATTGTGACACTCTTAACTTTTTTACACGAATAAATATACTCCTTAATTTATATATGAAATTTTTTTTAGGAAGTTATATATGAAATACTTCTCATTTAATAATAAAAAATATTTAAAATAAATTCATATAAATATTATTATATTAAGAAGTTATTAAGTATTTTTATTAAAAATTAAAAATTACTCTTAAAAAGGAGCAGAATTTTATAAATTTAGTGCTAATATATTTATTATAACTAAAAATACTAACGACAATTACAAACTTGTATATGATAGTTTGACTAGTTTCTGTAAAATTGTGTATATATATAATAGTTAAAGTAAAATAGAGTATATTTCTGTAAAATATAGGAGTTAGGGATGGCACCCACGCGGGGCGAGGGCGGGGCCAGGCGGGAAGGAACTTACCGCTCCCCATCCCCACAACTCTTTTCTCCCCGCCCCAATTCCCATTTCTCATAAAGGGGTGAATTTTTACGTCATCCCTATTTCCCATCTCCCCACAAAAATTCTTATAATGTCATTAAAATTTTAATTAATTATATAAAATACACAAGTGATAATGCAACTACATCAAACTCAATATAAATATATGATAATGCAACTAAGTAATTCAATATTTGTAAGTGTGTTATTATTTTTTAACTTATATATACAGGGTGGGGACTCCGCAAGGCAAGAGATGATCCTCATCCTTGTCCTCAAAATCTTATAGGGGGGTTTTTCATCCCCATTCCTACGGGGGGAAATTTCCCAAGGTCGGTGCTCCAAACGGGGCAGTCGCCACAAAGATTCTCATCTTTAGGTGGAAATTGTCATCCCTAATATGAGCACAATTTATAAAGAGAATTGAAAACAAATAGCTCTACAAAACAAAACAACGAACCAAAGTTCAAACGGGGAAAATTCAACTAACCCAAGAAGAGAATCCACCACCCAATATGCTATCTCCAAAAAAAAATGAGAACCAAAACAATATGAACAAGAGCGAAAAAAGAACCATCCAACAAAATCGCCTACGTGCATGATTCTCCACCATCTGAGTCGCCAGGCAATCAAACACCAAGCTAACTACCTTCCCCTTTAACCAAGCTCGACAAGCTCTAGCCATAACTCCAAGGAATAGATCCTCAAGAGGACTAATAGAAAAAGTGGTAAACGTCTATGAAGAAGATACCAAAAAATCGCTTCTAGGAGAAGAAATGTTTGCTGATCAAGGCTTACGACCTTGCTTTGCCTTAGAAGATAAACTGGACTCATCAGCAACACTGCTCTTAGCCTTACTAGGTCGACTTCGCCGTTTGGAAGTTACAACCACACGAACATCAACGTCGCAAGAAGCTGCTTGTACCTCTTTGTCATGTTCAAGAAGCTAGAAATGACCCCTTCAACATGCCTGCCAAGGCTAATGAACACCAACAACCGAGATAATCCACCCAAAGAGGAGCAACACAGGTAATAGAAAAAGATGAAGAAGAACCTCAGACCTTCCAACCACCAGGCACGACTCTCCACCTGATGACGAAGGAGCGGCCTCCTCCTTCACAAAACCAGAAATGCGACATCACCCCAACTCCGACAATCGACTTGGTCTTCACCTCACAAGAGGCGACAAGACACCCATGACCAATGCCGGTCCCGACATTTTGGAGGCCTTGGGTAAATAATAAAAATGGACCCCTAAATTTTTTCTTTGGAGAAAGTTTAATGGGAACACTACGCCAAAAAAGGCCTTTTACAGCGGTTCAGACCCGCTGTAGAGCTCGCCGCTGTAAAGGACTATACAGCGGTCCAAACCGCTGTAAAAGATAGATTATTTACAGTGGTTCTTTAAGGATAACCGTTGTAAAACAATTCAAATTTTTTTTTGGGTCCCTTCTTTTTGGAGGCCTTGGGTTGTGGGTCTGCTTGCACAGGCCCAGGCCCGGCTCTGCCCATGACAAATCATCCCGAGCCCCCCATCCTAGCCCAGGACCACAAACAATCTTCTGCAAGAAAAAAATGATTTACCTTGGCAATAACAATAACATCTAAGCATACCTGCCGGCAAAGCTTTTAACTCTTAACACTAAAAGCAATAACTATTGTAGCTTAAGTGTGTGTTTAGAAAATCCAAATGAATTAACATCTAGGTCTAGTCTACATCAAGTAGAAGCAACAAATAATTATTTTTGAAGAGATGGATCCATATTTAGTGGTGCTCGAATTGAAGCTAAAGATGCACTAAAACCACTTTTTGTTGTAGTGGTTTAGGGTTCTGATCTCTTGTGGAAGTTAGGAATGAGTCAATGGTTTGATTAAGTCTTGGATACATAATTTATTCTGTCATTTCTAGTTTTTTGTCAACTTTATTTTGTCAAATCAATGCACTAATTTCAAGTCAAATCCAATATGTGGCTCATTTTTACCAACTTCACTTTGCATAGTCTTGACTACTTTTATTAACGTTCAAAAAGAAAAGACTACTTTTATTGGATCCAGCATCCAGGTCGTCAAGTGTCATTTGAGTAAAAGTATTTAATTTCACTCCCAATAGCCACCAAGGACCGTTCAAAAGTATATTTTTTTATTAGCCTTCCCATACACTGCATCCAATCAATGATGTAAAACAATAAAACTACAAAACTATAATTGCATTGCGAGGGTTATGATATATACACACATCTTCATTTTTTTTCCACCTTCATTTTTATATATTTTTATTTTGATTTTTATCAATCAGATCACCTATCGCATCTTTACTTTCTCTCTTTTATTTCTTCTTATCTCTCTCTTTCTCCACTTCTCTACACCTCATTTATTAGGTGTGAAGATATAATTATTCCAATTGGACCGGCAAGTTGAACAGTTGTATTATCATATGTTTGATTTCATCATAATTCAATTACAATTACAACTTGACTATAAACTTAACTGATTAAACTGATAAATCGTGATATTTTTTGTCACGATCTAATCTCCAATTTATTTCTTGATAGCTAGAATATACACATCTTTACACTATGTTTGGTTGGAGAGAGGGGCAGGGAAAATGAAAGAAAATATAGAAATCGATGAATGAATTTGGACTAAGGTTAAAAACAAATTAACTCTTCAATTTCTGTGTGTTTCTTTCCTTTTCTCTTCCCCTCCCTCCAACTTTGTTTGAACGATCCAGTATACCTTCCAGACATTTTTCTAATTTGAATATTCAAATGACTTCTAACAGTTGTATTATCATATGTTTGAACTTTAATCATTAATTTATCTTTAAAAGTAAAGAGTCACCGACCGCAAAGAGTACTCAACCTTATTGTGGTAAGTGGACCGCTCCGCGATTTGGACCAGACGAGACACCATTATTAGGCTGGACATACCACTCTAAGGGACACATCCAAGCTGTCTTAAGACTTGGGCCGCGTAGACATGACATTGACACAGAGCCAGTCAGGTTACTCCAAGATGCCCATCCATCCTGAAATACTCTAGAGCCAACACAGACATGATGGTTTGACCAGATCACTGACTCACCCATCCACAAATCACGGCAGAGCAACGCTACGGTTAAGTCCCCCTCAATCACGGAAGACTCGCAATCATAGCACGGAAGACTCGCAATCACGGCACGGAAGACTCGCAACCGCAGCATGACCGGCGGGAAAGTCAAGTAGCCCACCCTGATCAGTGCGACCTAGCCGTTTTAGTTAATGGATTGTGCAATAGGAATGAGAGCTAGGGTTAGAGACTCACCCACTATAAAAGGGGGTCTTCTGTATGTCTAAAGATCATATTTTTCTCACTGGAGTAATATACTTAATCTTTTTCACTGGTCTACTGACTGAAAGTTCAATCGTGAACAATAAGTGGACTGGGCGAGACCCCAGGGTCCCTCGCCCAGGACCGCCATCTTAGGGCAACGAGTGGACCAGGGACTTGGGCCTCCACCCAGAGGCCCAACCGGCCCATTAGGAAGGGTTAAAGGCGCCAAGCCCAACTCCACATCTATAAATAGGGGATGAATACCAATTGTAAACGACTCTTAGCTCATTGGAGAAATAACAAGATTGAAATTCAGTTACTTTCTCTCTCTAAAGCGGTTACGCTCTCATTCTCTCTAGGAATCTCACATCACGTTCCTTACACTCACAGTGCATATCCATTAAACTCCCATTGTTCATGGATAGAACATTTGGCGCCGTCTGTGGGGATCGGTAGATTTCGATTCCCAGACTACGTGGATTGTGATTTGGCTCAGAGAAGTTCGATTTCCGTGCAATTCCTTTTTGGTTTCTTGATTTTCGGTTAAATTCTTGATTCGCTAGCGACACTTGATGGAAGCGCAACGTCGGCGAAGTAAAAGAAGGATGAAACACATGCGTGATTCGCGCCGCGCGTATGGAAGGCGACGCGGTGAAGAAGCAGAGTCCTCAGTCTCCTTGATGGAACCTTTAGGAGAAGGACCGCCATCATCTCAGCCGGTGGACGCTCGCAAGGATTGGAGGTGGCTGATTCGTGACGTCCATAGTCGCCTGAAGCAGCAGGACACGGAGGTCCGAAGGGCGAATGCAGCAGCGGACCCTTAGACACTGCAAAGGAAAAGCTATTGGAAGTCCTCGAAGGAGTGGAGGAATTCGTCTCCAAAAGGAAAGCTGGCGTGCTTGGACAAATCGTACGAAGCAGAGAGTCTCCGGGAACCGCGAGCGACGCGAATGAGCGGCAAACCGGAAGGTGAATGGTGCGCTTATCACCAAGCCATAGGCCACGTCACGGAGGAATGCCGCATGTTGCAGCGCGAGGTGAGAAAGCTGATAGCGGCAGAAAAACCTATTAGAACACAGGGCGGTAATGCTTTGATACCTAAAGGAGTAAACACGATCGCTGGAGGGTTTGGAGGACGAGGAGTGACTAGTGCAGCTAGAAAGCCCCACGCCAGGGCGGTGAACGCAGTCACGGAGGTTCCTTTCGGCTTTTCACACCCAGACATTACCTTTTCATCCGAAGACTTCTTTGGAGTAAAGCCGCATATGGACGATCCGATTGTAAACCTCCTTCGTGTCAACCAACTCAATGTACAACGAGTACTTTTGGATCAGGGGAGTTCAGCAGACATCATTTACGGCGGAGCGTTTGATAGGCTCGGTTTGAATGAGGGAGACCTCACTCCTTATGCAGGGACTCTGGTGGGATTTGCGGGCGAGCAAGTATGGGTGAGAGGCGTCCTTGACCTTGAAACCACATTTGGCGAGCGAGAGAACGCTAGGACGCTGAAGGTGAGATACTTAATCCTAGGAGCGGAGGGATCTTACAACGTGATAATTGGCAGAAACACCTTAAACCGACTGTGCGCCGTGATCTCGACGACACATTTGGCGGTTGAATATCCTCTGCCAAATGGACGAATTGGGAGAGTTGTTGTGGACCAGAAGACTGCAAGGGAGTGCTACTGCAACGCGGTAGATCGGTATGAGAAAAGGAGCGCCTCGGTAGGACACCGATGCAACGAGGTCGAGGCGCCGGAAGAAAACCTAGATCCAGGGCGAAGGGCGAGTCAATAGGCCCACGCCAATCAAGGAAACCAAGGAACTGAAATTGGGCGAGAAAGTGCTCAAATAGGGACCAGACTGACTAAGGTCCAGGAACAGAGATTATCAAAGCTGTTGGGCGAGAATTTGGATCTTTTTGCTTGGAGTCACAAGGACATGCCAGGATTAGACCCGGACTTCATTTGCCACAGGCTGGCGTTGAATCTCAGAATTAAACCAGTGACCCAGACACGCCGACGAATGGGCGATGAAAAGGAGAAAGCAATCCAACAAGAGGTAAACAAATTACTGGCGGCAGACTTTATCCGGGAAATTAAGTATCCTACCTGGCTGGCGAATGTGGTGATGGTAAAGAAGGCGAATGGGAAATGGCGAATGTGTGTGGACTACACATACTTGAACAAGGCATGTCCAAAAGATTCTTACCCATTACCAAGCATAGACAATTTAGTGGATGGGGCGTCCGGAAATGAGTTGCTGAGTCTGATGGATGCTTATTCGGGATATCACCAAATCAAGATGCACCCGTCGGATGAGGATAAAACGACATTTATGACCGCCAGGGTAAACTACTGTTATCAGACTATGCCTTTCGGACTGAAGAATGCGTGGGCGACATATCAGCGGTTGATGGATAAGGTATGTGAGGGCCAAGTAGGAAGGAACATGGAGGTCTACGTTGATGATATGATCGTAAAGTCAGTTTTGGGATCAAGCCATCACGAGGATTTAACAGAAACTTTCGGCAGGCGCCGAAAGCATAACATGAGGCTCAATCCGGAGAAGTGTTCTTTTAGCATACAGGGCGGGAAGTTCCTAGGCTTCATGATTACGTCGAGAGGAATTGAGATCAATCCAAATAAGTGTAAGGCGATCCAGGAAACGAAAAAGCCCGAATAGCGTGAAGGAGGTGCAGTGCCTGACGGGGCGGATTGCGGCCCTATCCAGGTTTCTCCCTCATTCGGGCGATAAATCGGCTTCGTTCTTCAAATGCCTCAAGAAGAACGCGGCGTTTGAATGGAGTTCAGAGTGCAAAGAAGCCTTTAAACGCATCAAATAGATGTTGTCCGCACCGCCCGTTCTATCGAAGCCTGTCTAGGGTCTTCCTTTGCACTTGTATCTCTCCGTCAGCGATCGTGTGATCAGCTTGGTAATCCTCCAGGAGGTAGACGGAGAACAAAAAATAGTTTACTTTGTAAGCCATACACTCCAAGGGGCGGAAATCAGGTATTAGAACATAGAGAAGGCGGCGCTCGCCGTCCTCGTTATCGCCAGACGCTTAAGACCTTACTTTCAAAGCTTTCAGGTAAATATAAGGACTGATCTTCCTCTGAGACAGGTGTTGCAGAAGCCAGATTTGTCAGGAAGACTCGTCACGTGGTCGGTTGAGTTATCGGAATACAGTTTGCAATATGACAAAAGGGGAAGGTCGGTGCGCAGACTTTAGCTGATTTTGTGGTGGAGTTAACGCCCGAAGACGGTGAGAAGGTAAGCACGCAATGGACGTTGTTTGTTGATGGGTCATCGAACGACAACGGAAGTGGAGCAGGGGTCAAGCTACAAGGGCCTGGGGAGTTAGTATTAGAGCAGTCCCTCAGATTCCAGTTTAAAGCCAGCAATAATCAGGCAGAGTATGAGGCTTTAATCGCAGGTCTGAAGCTAGCAATTGAGGTGCAAATTGACAGTTTGCTAGTTAGAACGGAATCGCTATTAGTAGCAAACCAAGTAAATGGGGAATTCCAGGTGAAGGAACCGGCCTTGATAAAATATCTGAAGCGCGTACGGCTATTGGTGGGTCGATTGCAAGAGGTAGTAGTTGAGTTCGTGCCAAGGGCGCAGAATCAAAGGGCGGACGCCCTAGAAAAATTGACAAGCACTCGGAAGCTTGGAAATAATCGAAGTGTGATCCAAGAGACGCTCGCCAATCCTAGCATAGAGGGAGAGTTGTTAGCCTCAGTTGACCGCCAAGAAACTTGGATGGACCCCATCGTAGACATCTTGGCGGGAGAACCAAGTGAGGTAGTGAAGTACTCAAAGGAACAAAGGAGAGAGGCGGGACACTACACATTACTCGATGAGATACTCTTTCGACGAGGATTTAGTTCGCCCCTCCTAAGGTGTCTTCCACCTGGGAAATATGAGGATGTTATGGCAGAGGTTCACGGGGGGGTTTGCGCTAGTCACATCGGAGGAAGGTCTCTGGCAAGCAAAGTCCTCAAGGCAGGTTTTTATTGGTCCACGATAAGAAAAGACTGTGCAGAATTCGTGAAGAAATGTGAAAAGTGTCAAGTATTTGCAGACTTGCCCAGGGCCCCGCCGGAACAATTGGCCACGATTAGCTCCCCATGGTCCTTCGCCATGTGGGGAGTTGACCTCGTCGGGCCTTTCCCCACCGCCAGGTCACAAATGAAGTTCATCCTCGTAGCGGTGGATTACTTCACCAAATGGATGGAAGCCGAGCCCCTCGCAAGCATTACTGCAGCCAAGGTCGTAAGTTTTTACTGGAAAAGAATCGTATACCGATTCGGGGTACCAAGGGCGATCGTTTCAGATAATGGGATGCAGTTTGCAAGTAACCAAACAAGAGAATTCTGCGAAGAGATGGGTATTCAGAGAAGGTTCTCTTCAGTGGAACATCCTCAAACTAACGGGCAAGCAGAGTCGGCGAATAAGATAATCCTGCGGGGTTTGAAGCGCCGGCTCTCAGGATGGCCTATGAGGCGGACGCTATGTTGCCCGTAGAAATAGACAACAGTTCTTGGCGAACAGCGCCGCGGTTTGAGGGCGAGAATTCTTCCAACATGGCGGTGGAGTTAGATTTGTTATCGGAAACACACGATGAAGCTCGCATCAGAGAGGCTGCGATGAAGCAACGAGCTGCGGCGAAGTATGCCTCGAAAGTGCGACCGAGGGCGATGTAGGAGGGGGACCTGGTGCTTAAGAAACGAACCAGGAACACTGGGAATAAGTTGAGTCCAATCTGGGAAGGCCCCTACAGAACTTTGAAGGCCTTAGGGAAGGGGGCTTATCACCTGGAGAGCTTAGACGGAAGGCGAGTGCCACGTTCCTGGAACGCGGTGAGCCTGAAATACTATTACAGCTAAAGTATTGACGGGGAGCTGGTTTCAGCGCAAGGATGATCAGTTAGGCGCATCCCACGAAGATTGAAGGTTTAAAAACGAAGAAGCATATTATTGTTCTCCATTTCGAGAGTTTGTTGGCCAAAGCGCCTAAATGGTAAAAATAAATACACGTTCTTGTTCTCCATCTCAGGAGTTTGTTGACTATCACGTCTGATTGAAAATACAAAAATGGTATCCAGCAATTTCAATCACACTGAATTGCGACGAGCGCTGGGTGGGAAAAATTCCCTGAAGGTGGCGATCCCAACACGACCTTGATGTCTGGGGATCGCTCCGGAAAAGCCGACGCAGCTCGCTGTCACTCATTGTCATTGGCGATGTGTGCGGATAAGCTTCTTATCCTAAAAACCTCCCCGAAATATGGGCGAGCGAACCTAACTATGCATAAGTCTGGGTAAACCAATATGGTCATTGGGTCCCTAGCAGCAATAAGTCCTCGACAGGAAAAAACTGGCGAGGTCGCACCTGCTCTTACGGGAAATATGGTGTGGACAAAGCCTCGGTTCAAAAACTGAGCAAAAGTCCTAGTTAAACAAGGCACACCATCAATGTCTTCAGACGTAATTCAGGAACAAGGGAACTATGGGGGGTGCGAGAGAGAAAAACTCTAAAAAGCGCAAAAACAAGCATAAAACATAAAGAAGTAAAGCTAAATCGAATAACTTGAAAGTAAAATACAAACAAAAAGTTTAAACGAAGAAAAGAAGTACTAAGCATTACAATAACTCGAAATAGGTTAACATTATATCTTTTTTCTCTTATTCCACAGTGTCTCCAAGGTCAACGCAAGCAACTTCCGGCGGATCTTCTGGACCCACCAGTCCGGTGGGGGTAACCTTCTTGAAAGCCCCCAGGAGGTCAAGGTTAATAGTAGGATGGAGGTACTTGACTTGAGCCTTGGCAATTAGGAAGCCGCGGATACGCTCATTAGCCGCTGCATGAGCAGCCACCTTCCTTATCTACTTCTCCAAGGCGATAGCCTGGGCATCCTTCTCAACCAAGAGTTTGCATTTTCATTCCAAATCCGGCTGGGCCTCAGCAAGTATCTTACCTTTATCCACCAGTTTTTCGCGCAAATCAGCAATCTCCTTGTCCTTAGCAGCAAGGTTTTCCTCCTGAGAAGCAATGATGGCCTCCTTGGTGCCAAGGTCCATACGAAGCTCCTCGACTGGACTTCAAGCTTCCTCTCTTTCTCGTCCGCCGTTTTCTGTGCAAGCTGCGCTTCCCCGAGTTACTTCTGCATCTTCTTTGTCTTATCCACCTCAGACACCAACTGGTTGGACAAATTGGAGCAGGTTTTGTTGGCCTGAAGGTTGATAGAATGCAGTTTTTCCACCTCCTGGCGAAGCTCTGCAATTCTGGTAAGGGGTCGACCTTGCCAAGCCACTTGGGCGAACAGACAACCGGCGCGGAGAAGATTTGACACGGCTTCTTGGGTAACGTCCTGCGGGTTTTGGCTGGGCACTTCCCTCAATTTTTCAAGATAAGGGTGAGAAAGCAAGAAGGAAAAAGGGTCGGTAGAAGAGCTGCTGGAAGGGTCCTTTGGGCGGTCCGAGGAAAGATTTTCTTCCCCGCCACCAACCCTAGGAGAGCTAGGGGCTGATGAACCATGAGTAGTCTGGACGGGCGGAGGAGACGGAGGGCGGACAGAGGACGGTGGTTGTTGGCCCCCTGTTGAGGTCAGGGGGCGAGAGGTACCCACGGCTGGGGAAGCGTTTACCTCGCCATGTTGATCGAGCGCCAAGGAATCGTGTACACTATCAGGAACAATGGAGTCGGGCGCGATGGACCCATCGCCCGAGACGGTCAAAGGTGCAACTGGGGAGCTTGGCTCGCCTAGCTTCCTCTTCTTGGGAGAACCATTGCCCACCGGTGAGCTTCGCTTTTTCTCTCCAACCTAGACCGGAGAGGGCGCCTTAACGTTCTCGGAGAGGAAAGCTTCCAGCAGATCGGCAGTAGAGAACTTCATATTTCCTGAAAAGTAAAAAGGGAAAATCATCAGAAACGAAGAGATTCGGAGGACGATGTGAAGAAGACGGTAAAAGGGAAAACCTAATCGGGGGGACAACTTGGAGCCCGGAGGAGCGCCAAGTAGTTCAGCGCAATTGAAAAAGGGAAGCCGGGATAAGACCCTAATGGCGAAACTTTCTCTAGAGGAGGAAGACGTTTTGGGAGAATCGGATATGGGTTTGGGACACTGTGTCCAATAAAAAGGAAAAAGGGCTCTCCCTTCCCTCTGTGTGAATGACGAGGGGTAAGCAGGGTGGACGACGACCCGGAAGTACCGGCGGGCCAAGTAAGATTCGGAACCAACCTGATAAGGAGCAAACCGTTCTCGATCCGGCCGAGGCACTAGAACGACCCAACCGTGGGTCCTCAGGGATCGAGAATCTGTTTCAAAGAAAAAATAAAAAAGAGGGCAGGGGAAGGCGCCACATCAAAACTACAACAGAGAATCTCAAAGCACCTTAGATAGGTCTAGGAGCGGGGGTGAAGTTGGCCAGGAGAAACGTTGACATCGCACAGTACTTGGGTAAGAAAGGGTGAAAAGGGGAGTTTAACGCCAAGATCAAGAAACAAGTATTCATATACAAAGAAGAAGTATGAGTACTTAGGGTCATTAAACACGCGGTGTTGCCAAAGGCGGTCTTTCCCCCGGCATCTGGTGGTACGAAGAAGGTTCTCTAACGAAGGGGAACAACAAAGCCCACCAACCCTGCGGGCAAGGTCAGAAATAGAGCCGCTGGTAGAAAGCTCTGATGGTTGATCAAGGATCCCCTGTTCAGGAACTTCTGAGATGGGGGAAGGGAGAGTGGCAAAGGTTGTCAAGCGATGAGTTTTGATTTCCTTCGTAGAGGAAAGGGCCCCAGCAGTGGGCATCGTAAAAATGGAAGAAGAAAGAAGGGATGAAAAAACTAACCAGGAAGGGACTGTGAGAAGAGGAGCAAGAAGGGTCGAAGCTTGGAGTTTGCAAGATCGGCGAAAGGAAACAGTATGAGAGCCAGGGACGAATATGAGAACAGTTGACAGCAAGTGATGAATGATGGAAAGAGGAAGAATTTAAAGGCTAGGGAGAATAGCGGTTGGGAAATCGAGCCTCGACGTGGCAAGATAAAATGATTACTCGAGGGAGTGTGACGCGGATTTCGGGAAGTGGGAACAACGCGTTAAGCGGAGGGTTACAACAGTTGAAGCTCATTGGTTCAAAATCAAATCGACAGGTTCAATTGAGATTTGAAGGGGCATTTCGGGAATAGCAGTTGAGGTTCTGCAGATTCATTGACCTTTGCATTGTTTCAACACATAAAATGTGATGTACACGCGTCAAGGCATTGTGGACTCTGGCGGCCACAACTAAAATCAAGGCGAGGGAACCAAGCGTCATCGTCGCAAGCCCGCTTGTGGACTTGGGCCGCCAAGGGAACGTGGCAAGACGTTCAAAATGTTAATTTTAAAGCTTTAATTATCAAGCCATGTTGGCCATTATTTTTTGTTGTTAGACCTCAAGTTTTAGCGTTAATTAGCTTCTCATGGTCGTCGCCCTAGTTTTTCTATTTCAAGACACACTTAGCTCTCATGCTTCGAGCTCGGTGTCATGTGGATTTGTGGACTGGGCGAGACCTCAGGGTCCCTCGCCCAGGACCGCCAGCTTAGGGCGACAAGTGGACCAGGGACTTGGGCCTCCTCCCAGAGGCCCAACCGGCCCATTAGGAAGGGTTAAAGGCGCCAAGCCCAACTGCACATCTATAAATAGGGGATGAATATCAATTGTAAAGGACTCTTAGCTCATTGGAGAAATAATAAGATTAAAATTCAGTTACTTTCTCTCTCTAAAGCTGTTACGCTCTCATTCTCTCTGGGAATCTCACATCACGTTCCTTACACTCTAGGTACTACACCTCATCTCAATTTTCATGGATAAAACAATAAGCATATTGAATTTATTTTGGTTTTCCCTGGATTTTTTACTGGGTTTTCGGTGGATATAGAATTGAGACTAACTCTCAAATTAATCAAGTAAAATATGATCACAAATTTAAAAATCAAACTGGACCGACCAGTTCAATCAGAAACCGGTCAAGTGATCGGACCATCTGATGGAATAAAATGATACATCTTAAAAACAATGAATATCGAAGGATAGCTCAAGTGGTAAGAGATAGGGACATAAAGGTTGATGAGATGAAGAGTGAATGGTCTAGGGTTCGAACTCTGAGGAATGACTAATATACTAACATTTCTAACATCTAACATTTGCCTATAAAAAAAAACCATCAATAATCAATCAAGTCGGGTGAAAACCACTATTATATCCGTCCAATAATCTGATCATATATTAAAAATAAAAATTTTGAAATTTGTATTTTGAATTTAATGAAAATTTTATTTATTCAATTAGAATTTACCTATGTAAATGATCAATAGTTATTTGTTCATGTACCAAAAAATAATTATTTGTTCAAAAAATATAATTGTTTTTATTTTTTTATTATTCATTTATTATCTTATAAAATACATATTACTAGTATTTTTTACGCGTGCGATGCACGGGGACATCCATTTTTGTTTTTTTTTTTGTGTTTTTTTAAATGTGTTATTTCTTAAAAGATATTTTATGGATTAAAAGAATAAATTTATTTTAGATATAAGAAATCATAAATTTGTTTCTTAAAAGACATTTTGTTTTTTGTTTTTTGTTTTTTCCTAACACATTATAGTGAATGATTTAACGACACATTTGTCGTGCTCAATAGCAATGGTCGCAAAAGAAAGTGTCAGCTTTATATAAGGGAATAGAGAATAGAACTCAAGGCATGTGAAAAAAAAGATAGAGGAAACTGATGTCCTAAATATTAGTACAATTAAGGGTATACTCATTCCAAATTCCATTAAAACCTTAACGGTAGAAATAAAAAATAAGAACATTTTTAAGTGTAGTTTAATTTTAATATAGTAACTGAATAAAAATTAAAGGATTTAATTAATTATTTCTGATTAGTTTAGAATTTAAATTAAATTAGATTAGAATTTAGTTTGTTTTCCTCTTGTAATAAAAAAAAGATTATAATTTAGTTTTAGAATTATAAATAATCAATGTAAATTAATTTTTGGAATATAGTGATAGTCAACATTTTAAAGTGAAATAATAATGCATTTTGTTACATACCCATTATTGTAGAAGTGCCTCCTTCAAGTTTTTTTTTCAAAAAAAGTTATAAGTAATTAATTAAAAATTATTATTTTTTGTGAGGTTTAAATAATTTTTCAAAGACATGTGCCCAATTTCAGCCGTTACGGTTTTTGAATTTGAAATTTTGAATAGTTTTGCGTTATATATTATTATATACTACGTGTAACTATTCAATTCTTTCTTTGTTATGATTCTTCATTAACCTTTAATTAATCAACAAAATTAATTCAAATTACATATTAATTTTTTGACTATATAATTTCCTAATAAATAAACTATAAAAATATCCCACAAAATTTTCAGTTACTCAAATAAAAAATTAAATTAGGATTTTAATTTTTTATATTTCAGTTTCAATATGTTTGAGTTTCCCCTAAAGCAGTTTCCATAGAATTTTAATTCTCATTTACTATGCTTTAAAAAACTATTAGAAATTTAGAAGAACAAAAGGAAAACCAAAGAATATTTTTTTAGGCAAACACTAACTCAAGGGGCCTTAATGACCCTCACATAAAAATCTTGTGCATTACACCAAAAGCCAATACTCTCCTCCCAAATTCAGCAATTTTCCAGAATTCATATCATTCGTTCCCCAGGTATAATTCATATTTGTTCTCTTACAATCCAGCAAAGCTTTCTCAATCTTTGTGTTTCCAAATCTGTCAATAAGCTTCATTCTTTTGTGGTCATGAAACGTATTCAGAAGGGAAGTATTGCATTTGTGCAAAGTGCTTGTTCTTATTCTCAATTTTAACACCACCCCACTATATATAACCACATTCCTTATAACTATAAGCAATCAATTTCAAGTAAGACATAAAGTAGTTAACAAATAAGAGTGAGCAGGAAAGTGCAAATTGGAGGTTCCTATTCTAAAATTTTAATACCACCTGACCATATATAACCACCACCATTATCCTTATCACATAGAGTACTTAAGTGTGCCGAAAAACATTAAAATTAAATAAAATGATACAAAGAGACATTCTGATGAACAAAAAAAAAATAACACACCAATGTCAGTAGAGAAGATTAAAAATACTCTAGTATCTTGAAAAGTAAGGTAAAAAAAAAAATCAAGTTCAGTTGCAAATTAAATCAAAGCTCAACATAAAATCAATTAAAGTTTAACAACAAAATAAAAATCCTAATTATTGATCAATTGACCACAAAACTATGAATTCACAAATTACTTGAAAACCATTACAAAATAAGTTAAAATTGTTCTATTAAAAAATCAGTCTAGCTCTCTTGCAGAGTCTCCACTAATAGGATAAGAGGAATAATGTTGAATAAAAAAACATAATACTGTTTTAACCTGCCTAAATTTCTGCAAGGTTTCTCATTTATCTAACCTTATCCAGATGGTAGGAACAAAAATGATACTTGTTTTTGCCAATTGATGAATTCTTTTCATTTAGTGGAACTAAATTGATTAAGCCACGAATAAAAGTATGCTCCAAATGAAATGGAGATGGCAAAAGAACTAAGAATAGGTGAGCTTATGACATAAGGCACCATGGAAGAACTAAGTTTAAAGACATTGTAACATAACAGAACAAATAGAATAGAAATCTGAGAATCACAACAATATGCATTTATGAGAAATGAAGAGACCAAATTATGTATTACAAAATGAAAAAATTAATGCAGTAAACCTTTGAGGTATGTGTTACAAAAAATGTGATGAAGTCCTTAGATTGTCTATCTTGGGTAGGTGAATTAAAAAAATAAAAATAAGGCTAAAAAGCACTTTTGGCCCCTGGTGTTTTAAGTTTTTGCAAATTATGCCCTTACTCTATTTTTGTCGATGTTTCTACCCCTCATGTTTTCAAACAGTGCACCGTCTACCCCTCCGTCACCCAGACACGTTAAAAAACTAACGGAATGAACTAATTTGGCTTTTTTTTATATTATTTGGATCTGGCACATGGAAATTACAAGTGAAATTGGAAAAATTGGGCATGGGAGATTCAAACTCAAGACCTGTAAGTAACAAAACATGCATTTAACCAGTTCAGTTACATACATAATTGATATATACATCAAGCAAATTTAATTGATATCATTTCTTTGATCATCATCAACTTCATATACTCCTCTTCATCTCTCCAATCCACTCAGGAACCTCTCCTGAGAAAGCCTGAGTGACGGAGGGGTTGACGGTGCACTGTTTGAAGACATGAGGGGTAGAAACGTCGACAAAAATAGAATAGGGGCATAATTTGCACAAACTTAAAACATCAGGGGCCAAAAGTGCTTTTTAGCCTAAAAATAAATAAGAGACGAATGCAACTCATCAGTGGTTTGGGGGAGAAGAAGACACCGGTGAAAAATTAAAAATTGGGAGAAGAAGAGTTAAAATGATTTGAGTGACATTCTATCGTTGCAAACTTGCTGTAGATGGATCAGCAATGACTTCTAAAATCATGGCAGATGATGGTCATGAAAATACACATTCATACAATGAAGTTAACAATAGCAAAAAAATTTAAAATTGTTATTGTCAAGTTAACAACAACTTCACTAACATATATAGCAAAATATGCCTGGATTATAAATCAGAAATTATTTCTCAGAGAAAATGTCAACATGAAAAGCAAAAAAAAAGTGTTCAAAAGAGAGTTCTTACAGTAATGTAGAGGATGATAAGTAGGACTTGTCTGTTAAAGAAACATGAAGGGAAGATGTGAGATAAAATAAAAGATTATTGAGATATGAAACTGAATATAATCAAATGAATGAAACATAAGTGATTGAGTTATACCTTGATATGGAAATTGGCACAGGTTATTGAGAAGAAGACACCGGTGAAAAATTAAAAATTGGGAGAAGAAGAGTTAAAATGATTTGAGTGACATTCTATCGTTGCAAACTTGCTGTAGATGGATCAGCAATGACTTCTAAAATCATGCAAGATGATGGTCATGAAAATACACATTCATACAATGAAGTTAACAATAGCAAAAAAATTTAAAATTGTTATTGTCAAGTTAACAACAACTTCACTAACATATATAGCAAAATATGCCTGGATTATAAATCAGAAATTATTTCTCAGAGAAAATGTCAACATGAAAAGCAAAAAAAAAGTGTTCAAAAGAGAGTTCTTACAGTAATGTAGAGGATGATAAGTAGGACTTGTCTGTTAAAGAAACATGAAGGGAAGATGTGAGATAAAATAAAAGATTATTGAGATATGAAACTGAATATAATCAAATGAATGAAACATAAGTGATTGAGTTATACCTTGATATGGAAATTGGCACAGGTGATGTGGAGGGTTGGTAGAATCGTGTTTCTCTGTTGCGTGTGTGCTTTGATTTGAGAGTGCCTATGTGGGGAAAGCTTGTTGAAGACATTTTATAGGGAGATAGTTGAAGCTAAAGAGGTGGATGATAAGGTGGAACTTGAGAAGGTGGAAGAGGAAGAGACGATGCAAACTTGTTTGATCTTAGGAGTGTCCATGTGAGGATGAATTAAATTCATTGAATGGTGGGAAGATTGTTGAAGCCCAAGAGGTTTATGAGAAAGTGTAACCGATGAATGAGGAAAAGGAAGAGGCATTAACATATGATGAATGCCAACAACATTGCAGATGCAATCAACGGTCCTGATCCAATCTAACGGAAATATGTAGCATTTTTACATAAATACTCATGCTTAATTTGAAAGTGGTGTACAATGAAATATTGAATGACAAAGTTGTCCTTCAGGCTGCAAAAACTTTCTCTTTATATATAGTATAGATAGATAGATAGATAGATATAGATAGATGATAATTTTATGTCATTGTAAAATTTAATTTGACTTAGTCTAACCGTTAACGGTCTACTTGACATATATAATGATATTACAGTAAAATTCATTTAATTTTTTTTTTCATTTAGTTAAAATCATACAACTTTTATAAGATAATAAATGAATTATGTATGATTTAATTAAATTTATGTAAGATAATTTAACCCTATTTTATATTAGATCTAATAATAACATATGAATACCGTCCACTTCTTAGGTTCCAGTGTCCTTATAACTCAAGGATACAGTTGTACGAGCCTATAAAACAGATCTTGTTCAAGTAAGGTTGTATTTCCATCAAATTCTATTTCAACCTAATTGAAGCCATTATTCTGATAATTTAAAAAAAAAAATTGGATGCAACAGATTGTTTTATGGATTGTATGAAAGTTTAGTTATAAAATAAAACTTTATATATGTGATTGTTATTTTATTTAATTCGTTTTTTCTTTGACTCAGATGTCTCGCCCAATTTGTGAGGAAAATACTAATCTTATTAGGATATATATATATATCCTCTCAACATATAATTTTTCTAGAGTTTGAACTTAAGTCATCACCCTTATAGAAAAGCTAACTTGCAACCAAAGTATTTTCTATTAAGCTGTCTAAATTTTCGATCTAATATTTATACTTTTAGTCAATGATGTATGATTTTATTCTCTAGACCCTAAACTTTTTTAGCAAATTTAATTCCTCAATTTTGAATTTATTATAATTAAGGTCCTAACAAATTTTTATTCCACTTACAACTCTCAAATTCTATTCTATCACGGTTGTGCAATTTAGGGTCACTACAACCAAGGGCGTATCTAGGAGGTTGGAACGGGTCACGCCTCCCTCGCCCCCCCCTCCCCCCCCCCCCGAATTTTAAAAAGGTCACTGACTATAGAAATTTTTATGTAGACTTTTGCGGTTCTAGACTCTAGTCGGCCGGCCCCCAAAGTTTTGTTCTCGTATGTTAATGAATTTTGAATTTATTTTTTATGTTATATGTGTTGATAGAAATATTGGGAATTATTGATACTTTTTATCAGGTCTTACAATAACGTTCTCAAAATATACTTAATATTTTAAATCTTGTGTCAGCAACTAAATATCGTCTTCAAGAATCGGGAGATAATAGTTAGAAGCAAGTAAGCAACTACTGGAGAGTGTTATAATATTATGTGATACTCATCAAATTGAAGTTTCTGACATAAAGTCCATTAGTTTGTGGGCAATGGTCATCATAAGAAACAAGATGGAGATATGAAACATCATTATAGAATAGATGTTTTATATTCAGCAATTGATTTGCAACTATCTGAAGTAAATAGAATATTTAATGCATAGGTGGTGGAAATTCTTATAGTTAGAGTTCAACTTTAGATCCTAAAGAAATTTTAACTCATTTGATATTGAGAAAATCTTTATGCTTGTTGAGAAATTTTTTACAGATGTTATTTCCGAGATGGAAAAAAGGAATTTATTGTTTCAGCTAAAACTTATATTTCACATGTTTCCCGAAATCTTAATTTAGGAAAGATATCTAGTTTATCCGATTTTACCATACTTTAGTTGAAATTAGAAAGAAAGAAAAAAACAATATTTCCACTTGTTGATATTTGACACTTTTTGTGTCAACATCTACAGAGCGATTTTTTTCTACAATGAAAGTTGTTAATACTTGGTTTCGCAGCAAGATTGAAGATGACCTTCTCAGAAATTTATTTGTTGTATATATTGTGAAAGAAATTGCTGAAAAATTCATTGTTGATACAATAATAGAAAAAATTAGTACTATGAAATAACGAAAAAATTGTATTTAGATGATTTTTTATCATTTAAAGTTTGTATAATATTTAGTAACATTTTTTATTTTTTTTATTTCAGCCCCTGCAAGGAAAAATCCTAGATACGTCCCTTGATACAACATTTTTTGCTTATAGTGACACTAGTTCATGCAACATGCAAAAATTGTTGTTTAAATCTAAGCTTAAATACTCTTTTGGTCCTTGAAATTGTAAAGGAAATCAAATCTGATCCCTGTAAAATTTTCGCATCAAATTGGGTCCTTAAAATTGTTTTTTTAATCTAATTAAATCAGTCAACGGTCCAGTGGAAAGCCTAGTCAGCTAAGGATAGCCACATGAACTTTTTTCACATCAATTTTAGTCCCTTAAAAAATATTTTAATCAATTTTAGTCCTTGTTATTCCACCTTCCTCTTCCACCTTCTTCCTCTTCCTCCATAACTCAAACTTAAATCTAGAAATTCAAAACCCTAAAAAAACTATATGTTCATCACATTCACCTTGTTCTTCCTTTTGAATTTATGGGATTTGAGTTATGGAGGAATAGGAAGAAGGTGGAAGAGGAAGAAGATGAAGGTGGAAGAACAGGGACTAAAATTGATTAAAATACTTTTCAAGGGACTAAAATTGATGTGAAAAAGTCCACGTGGCTGTCCTTAGCTGACTAGGCATGCCATTGGATCGTTGACCGGTCAAAATTGAGCAAAAGGAGTTAATAATATTAAAGAAACAATTTTAGGGACCCAATTTGATGCGAAAATTTTACAAGGACCAGATTTGATTCCCTTTACAATTTCAAGGACCAAAAGGTTATTTAAGCCCTAAATCTATCAGGAATCAGTTCATGCTCGTAGCCATAAAGGGTTCGTTTAGGTAAAACATTTTTCCACACCACTGATCATATGCTGAAACTTGAGATAGTCGAAAATTATTGTGTAAAATTTAGGAAACATTTTCTATGTTTATGACTACACTTTTAAACTATTACGAAAAGAAAAAAAAAATGTTGTAGTAGGTCCTTAATTTTCACAGCAAGCGATCTAGGTTCAATATTTTAATAACGTGAGCTATTTTGGTGCATCACTTAGTTTTTCATCCAATTTTTTATTTTTTTTAATGAAAGCTCATAACATTAATTAATCTGAAAAGGCAGGGTCTACAAGGAGAGCATGAGCAAGCTATGATGGTGTGTCTCCCCACCACATGTTTAAAGGAAAATCACAAGCTTTAGAAGCTAACAAGTTTGCCTCTCTTCTAGTGTGCTCAAAACAGATAAAGGAAAAAATCAAAGCTAGTTGCTTGCAATCTTCAATGAGCATTTCTATATGCGGGGGACACAAACTGGTCTTCAGAGCTTTAATGACAACCTCATAATCTGATTCAATAATGACCCAATCGTTTTCGACGTCTATTGCCTGTTAGAGAGCCCATCTCATTGCCATTGCCTCTGTTATCAAATTATGTAATCCACCAACTGTGTAGTTTCCAATACAATTTACCTCGTAGAGGACCTTACCCCAAACCCATTCATGTATTTGTATTTCCCGTCCAACCAGCATCCAAATTCATCTTCAGAATACCCTGTGGCGGAGCCCATTTTGTGAGTTAAAGAAGAAGAGAGTGGAGAAGGAGGTGGGTGATCGTTGATGTGAAGATGGTGGTGGGGGCGATGAAAGTGGAGGTTGAAGATGGTGAGGGGGTTAGGGAATATTTGATGTTTTAGGGTGTTTTATAATACCGCCTCTCTAGGACCTGAATGACTTATTTTAATACTCGGTGATCCAAATTGTGCAATCACATTAAAAAAATTGGTTACAGAAGGAAGACAATCGCAATAGATTAACTACAATTAATCCTTCAACTAAATCATTATAAACCTTCTTATATGCTCAAAACCACTAATCAAAATAATGAATTTTACCTAAAACGTTAAGAAACCCAAAATTTTCTCCTCTTCCAACCATAATTTTACTATCTTATAAAATCTGTCAAATATTAATAATTTTTAACCAAATGTTTCACTACTTGTTGACTTTCAAATTTTATTATATTCTCAAACCAATATAAATCCCGAATTTGAGTTGGGTCCTATATGACCCAACTCACTTATCTTCAATGTAATTGAATGATGAGTTATTTAACTCAAACTTTCACATGGGTCATGTAGACAACCCCAATTGACAAAGAACCAAACTTGTTTATTTATCTAAATCACACCAAATCTAAAAATTAAAAGAGTCTAAATCACTCAAATTTAATGAAAGTGCAATTAAACCTTAAATTTTTTTATCTTTTAAATATTATAGTTGGAGTCTAGAATCATTAATTATTTTTTTTACCTTATTAATGATTCTATGAACAAATAAAAATGTCATGTGACTGATTTTATGTTTTAATATTAACTATTTATAATTAATTTTAATAATCATAATTTATTCTTTTATTCTTACATTTTTTTTTGATAAGCCAAAAATTGCAATAAAGGGAGTACAAGGGGTACTCCAAACCCAAAATACAAATACAAAAAACAAGAAAAAGAAACAAGAGCAAAGGCAAGAAACCCAACTAATCCAAACTTATAGCAAACAGCCAACCCCCACCACAAATTACAGCACCAAAAAAAACCGTGTTGCTACCCGAGAACACAAGCAACAAGAAAAGCATTTGTGGCCATAAGAAGAAACACCAATTTCACCACCAAAACCCACTCCTATTCCCTGATCCAACTGCCACACAAAATAAGACTCTACCAAAACCCACTCCTATTCTTACATAAATTTATTTTTCTCATAAGATACATCCATAGTTATTAAACTCGACTCGGACTGGTCGTTCCGACCGGTTGGACCGGGAATCGGTCCCATGGCCGGTCTGAGCCTCTGACCAGATCGGATGTGCACTTGAACCGGTGGGAACCGGTACGACTCGGCCGGTTAAATCGACGACTCGATCTTTTTTCAATTGGACTGGTGAGCTTACAACTTTTTTTTTTCTATTGCTTTTACTTGTTGCAAAATAAAATTTAACATGTGCCTATACTAGATTCGAACTCGTTCCCTGTATGCATAACACTAGGCAAGATACCACTAGGCCAAGCAAGAGTTTTGGAAGCATGGTTACAATATATATATTTTATATATATAAAAGAAAAACGAAATTACACAATTGGCAAGTATTAAACACTAGTGTTTGATTATCACATAAAATAACTAAAACTACAAAATTGATAATTATTTGTGCCATTTATTTTATTATATATATATTAGATAGCTAAAACTACAATCCCAAAACTACATTTATTTTATGCGACTTTTTTTGTGATTAAAGCGTAAAACTGATGTTTTTTTGTTGATGTTTAAAACTTATTTAGTTATTTGTGAGTTGTGACATTTTGTTGTGGTAAAACATTCCTTATTGTTTTTGTGTGTATGGTATTTGTGATAATTTATTATAGTACTATGAATTTTTTAATTTTTTTTAGTGTTAATCGAGTCAAACGATTCAACCAATGACCCAGTAGTCAGATCAGTGACCCAATGATCCAGTGCCCTGACTGAGTCGATCACCATATCAAGTTTAATCACACTTTTTTTTTGAACATTAATAACACTGGATACATCCATATAGCGAACACCCTCAAAAACCAAAATTCTTTAGTTTATTAATGTGAGGGCTGCGGGTACACAAATTGAGAGGCACGTTAAAGCAACTGTGGACAGAGTCAATAAATCAATTTTCAAGGAAAGCAGTGGATGGAACCATTGAAGGGTTCCTAATATGCCTCATTTTTAGAGTGGTGCAATTTTACACCATTTACTTTGACCTATTATAGCAGGTCAACACATTATTATTATTTTTTAAAAGCATCATAAAAAATTTGTTATATATTTAATTTGTTTAAAAAAAATGTGTTGACATATTATAACAGGTTAAAAAAAGTGGTGTAATTTACACCACTCTAAAAGTGATGCATATTAGGGTATCTCTAATGCTAGTTCTTATTTCTTAGTTCTTAGCACTATTCATGTAGGCCCGTATTGCCACATGTGATTAAACTCTCAAGCAATTTTATTCCAATCATGAGTTTTTAGTTCTTAGTTTTTACCACTATTCATTTGGTTCCACCAACCACATTATTTATACTTTTTATTTTCATAAAGTAATAAAATAAAACCCATAAAGTAATAAAGTAATTTGGATGAGAGATAAATAATTAATATTTTAAGCTAAGAACTCAAAAAGCAAAACTCCTTATATAAGAACTGAGTTCTTATTTTTAAGAACTAAGGAGTCTATGTCAGCACCTCCAATAGTAAAATTCTTAGTTTTTAACTCCAAAATAAGAATTAAAAATCTTGCATTGGAGACGCTCATAGAGGTCACCAACATTGAAAGGCAAAATAAATAATTATAATTTACAAGATATATATAGTACTGGAACTGACCCAATATTAAAGGAGAAGCTGAAGAAGTGAAACTCAATTGATTGAGAGAAAGATGCCTTGTCTTTACATCCACACCAACATTAACTTAGATGGTGTCGACACCGATTCCATCTTTTCTGAAGCCACCACCGCTGTCTCTACAATCATAGGAAAACCAGAGAAGGTATGTCATATATACACTTTCCCTTTCTCTTTCTCTTATGAAATTTGGTTGATTAGAGATATGATCGAGAATGAGATAGTCCTTATAAAAGGTAAAACATCACTGCGTCTAAACTAGCTTCTGAGTTAGAATTAGACTTTTCAAATTCTAATAGTTTGTGATTCCTTTAGGATTCCATAAGGTTTTGTTGTTTTCCTTTCTTCACAGAAATGATTCATAATCTTTGATGGGTCTTTCTGTTAATGATTCAACTGCTTAATTAGCTATATCCTGCTAGATTAGTCTTAATAATAAATTTATGGCAAAGCTTAAGAAATCTGAATTACATGTAAAACTGCACGCAATTAACTTTCATTAGTTTGATTCCAGTTTCAGTGTTTAACTATGAGTTTTCAGAAGTACAAGCTTCTGATTGATCAGTAGCTAGCTGAGCAATTGCATCCTTACTCTTGTTTAGTTTAATCATGGCGTCTGGAATTTTTTTTGTTCACAGACATTAATTATTGATAGTTGCTCATGCAATTTGGCTTGAAAAGGACTTGTTCGAATTAGCTTACTTTTCAGTAAGGAAACTTCAGTCAATAGCGGTTTTTAAAACATATTGTGATTATAAAATTCTTTTGAAAATAAAATAAACTTATCCAAATTGGGTAAAGAAGAGTGGGTTGGGACCATGGTGTGATGACGTAAAGGTAGGTGCAATATTATATAGCTGTTTCACATTATGGTGTACCCCCAAATGGTCTAAAACACTTGTGTTATAATTCATTTGGACTTTATTTTTCTGTTTCTTTCTAGTGTTTCTATCATATCATATATCAAATCACACATTTCTTTTTCTTTATTTATATCTCTCTAATAGCATCTCTAATAGGGGTTGCTTAAACTAGTTGGAGCAATTAACATTGTTTATTTTAGAGCATCATTAGAGCAACTTAACATGACAGTCTGATTGCTTAAATTTAAGTAACGGTTGCTTAAATTTAGGCAAGGGTTGCTAGCTTATTTAACCAACAGTTATTTATTCTCTTTTTTCTTACTTTCTGATTAAAAAATTATACATTTTTTTTTATTCATGAACTTGAATAGTGTAATGACCTTGAAATAATATAAATATATAAGGTATAGCGAGACCCAAACAAAAGTAAAATAAGCAAGTGGTTTGAGCGAATTTTATTTGGGTTGCTTAAATCTTATATGACAATTTGAACCTACCAAAATAGTATTTAAGTAACTCAATTAACAACTTTGCATCGGAGACGTTCTAAAGTTGTTAGAGGTGAAAGGTGAACGGACATTAATTAAAAAATAAAGGTGTATGTATGGTAGATGTGGTTAGAAGAAGTAGTGGTTCCGGAAATCAAAGGCTGCTGACTGAAATCATATTTCTAGCTAGAATAAAATAATCCAATGTGACTGGCTAGGAATCTCACTTATTAGTTGTTTGGTTTAGAAGATAAAATAAAAGGAGAAAAAGCAAGAAGATAGAATATAAGGAAAGAAAAACATAAATAAGAAAAAAAATATTGTCATAGTTGAATTAAGATATGAAAGTCAAGTATAATTATAAAGTAGTGTTTCAGTATACTTCGTTTCTCAAGTAAGATGTGTGGTTTGATTTTCAACTTTTACTAATAAAAATAATTCATTGAACAGTCTCTTAATACACTGGTAACATTGAAGCAATAAATTAGTCTCATCACTATTGGATATGGGATACATGTTACTCACAAAAATATGAAAGTTCAGTTCAATGAATCATATCTGTTCCTTGTCACGTGTGAAAGGGATCGAACGGAGGATGAGGATGGTGGAGTAAGCATCTCACTTCAATTTTGATTCTTCGATCCTGAAGACACGGCACCAACCATGGATTGCTACCTGTCAAGTTTACCCCACAGTACTATTATTCGTTTGAAATGTAGTAAATTGGGATTCTTTTATCTTTCATTGTACGTAAACAGATCATGAGAAGAGTTAGACCAAAACATAAAATTAAATTATTCTTCAATTCTGTGAGATCAGATGTAATATATATTCTGACTTCAAAGTTGTATTGTGAATGCAGTTTGTGATGGTCCTATTGAAGGGGTCAGTGCCAATATCGTTCGAGTGTAACAAAGAACCAGCAGCATATGCTGAGATAATTTCAATGGGTGGCATAAATTCAGAAGTGAAGAAGAAGCTAATTTATACCATTGGCACAATATTGCAGTCCAAGCTATCTATACCAAGAACAAGATTTTTTCTCAAAGTCTTTGACACAACACTATTTCGTAATAAATCCAAATTGTAATGTGTTTGTTTGATCTGATTCTGACCTGCCCACAATAATGTTCTGGTATCTTTTATATGTGATCAAGCTATAACATGTGTATTGCTACTATTATTCCCATATGTTCTTACTTTTTGTACCCAATAATTCTTTTCTCTGATGTTTGTTAAAGCAAAAAGGTTTCTCTTTCCTTTAACTTATTTTCGGTGCCCTTATTTTCTATTTTTACATTTGATTTCGTAAGTAATTTCTTTTGGCAAATATATATAGGTTATGTTTGATACTTTTGCTTCTGGTATATGAAAAAATCCTTCTTATAAATTGTCATTTAACAATACACTCAACCGATAGCTAAACACATAAATAGTTTTTTAAATTAAAAATCATCCAACGGTATGGTCCTCATTAATGATATTTTTCCTTCCCTTCCTTCCTCTTGGGGTAAACCTGCACTAGAAGGGTGATTGGTGGATGGATTTGTGTTTAAATGTTGTACATAAGCCTTGTTTGCCTTTGGATTAAGAAATCGATTTTCCTTGCCTTACCCACTTTGTACTAACTTTGACTTTTCTTCATGTCCCCTTTCAGGCCCTCTCATCCATCATCTCTTGTAGATAGTAACAGATCCAGGAAATCAAGGGTCCGCCTAATGTGGTCCTTTTCTTAAAGGACAAATTTTGGACTCCTTTTTTTTTTACCCCTTCAGTTAAAAAACAGTTTATTTAGACAATTGTAATAAATGGTTTAGGGACACTAATTTAGTTTCTTTCCACCTTCATCTTCTTCCCCCATAACTCAAACTCAGAAATTCATCCATTCATTCCTATGAATCACCTCATCATCTTCTTTTTCACCTTCAAATTCTCATCGCTGTTACAGATCAGGGTACCAACCTTCGCACCCTTGTACGTAGATTTGGAAACCTTCGCATGACTTCAGATCTAGAACCCTTGCAATTTATCACACTCAACATCACTATCAAATTATCAATCCAGTAAGTTATAACAATTATCAACCAAATTAAAACACAACATGATTTCTGCCACAACATAATCATCTACCATGAGTTCACTTATCCTAGTTGGATTTTTTTAATCCTATGTGTTATTTTTTTTATACATCTTCTTCCTACTTTCACCCACCAATCATCACATCCTCTTCCTCAATCTCCTCCAACCACCACCACCACCACTATCCTCTTCCTCAATCTCTCCCACAATATTAGTATAGCATTATTTCAACAGATTCGATACTAGAGGATGAATAACAAAAAGAGCAAACCTAGAGAACCAACATCAATTTTTATCGTTGTTTAAGGATGATACTTCAACGTGTTCAAGTCAATTGTATTTAAGGATTCATGTTACTATTATCGTTGTTATCTTTCTTAGGTGGAAGATTGCTTCCTCTTTAATACCATGTTAATGTAAGGAAAAAATATCTTCCAGAATCATCCAAATTCATAAAGAAATCATCCAACCTCAAATCGCCCCCAAAATCCATAGAAATTGAACAAATCTAGAAAAAATGAGAAGGAAATTAACACAAGTGGTAGCAAGCTACCTTCAAGTGTTGTAAGAGGTCAATCTCTAGATTGGGTCTTCCTTCAAGAGCTTTAGATCGAAAACACCACTTATTTTCAGTTTGGCAAGTTGCTTAACCCACCCCACGAGATTATTCCCACTGAAATCGATAAGATTTGGAAAAAGCTCTCACCTTTGTTTTTGCCTTCTCATTACCTTGCTCCTTTGCATCATTTTTGTCTCGATCTTGTCCTCTTCTTTCAATCCTCGTCTCTGTGAGGGTTTTTTTTTTTATAGGCAAATGTTAGTTGTTAGAAATGTTAGTAAATTAATTCATCATCCGGGTTCGAACCAGGGACCCTTCACCCCACCCAACCCTTATGTTCCTAGCTCTTACCACTTGAGCTATCCTTCGGGGACGTCTCTGTGAGGGGTGGGTTCGATTGCAGGGGAATATGGTCACAAAGTTGGGTTTGCATCTGGGTTCGATTTGGTCTCAGTGGGGCAGTGCTTGGATTTTGGTTGCTCAGGAAGGAGCACAGTGGGAGAAGGAAAGCTTGGAAGAAGGGGTTAGGAATTTGAAGGAAGGGAAGAAGAAGAAGGATTTTGCAGCGGGAATCTCTTGAGATTGGGGGATTGAGAAGAGGAAGATGTCACTATTTGTCAGATTAATTAGGTTAAATTATAATTTATTTATTAATTCGGTCTTAATGTAAATTAATGAATTTGAGATAAAAAATAATTGAAAGTAGAAATCACAGTTGATCACCGGTCAAAATGAGGGATCCAAATTTGGACCTCTTTTCTAGGGGTCCATATTAAGGAAACCCGAAAATCAATAATATCTCTAGCTAATTTCTCCTTCGCTTTTTTTATGTGCTCTCCCCATTCACGAGGCCTTGCCGGCTATATATGTATCAAAGTTATTTCCATGGAGGTCAATCAAAAGCAAACGGCCACCACAAGGTTGTTGGTAATCATTAAGAACTATCAGTTAATGTTAATTTATTGAAGGCTCAAAAAACATTGGTAATGGGCTCGTCGAAAAATAACTATTGATGGTTAGTATATGTGAAGTTGTCAGTAATTAAGTTAGATTAAAGAAGAAAAAAGACTTCATTTGCTAGTGATGAAAGTTTTAGGTCGAGTGAAAAGAACCTCAAATTTCAATTTTGCAAGCTCTTCGTGACAAAATTACAATCCTCATTCACCATAGTCTTGTTCCTATTTATGTTAGCTAACGTTCATCAATAAGATATTGATTAAATGATGAAAATTACCTAACAACTTACTTAATATTTATATCACCTTAGGTAAGTTGGTATAAATAATTTTCACCATTTAATGAATATTTTAATTTTTTTATAGACAAATGTTAGTTGTTAGAAAATGTTAGTAAATTAATATCTCTTTCGGGTTTGAACTTGACACCCTTCACCCTTCAACCCACCCAACCCTTATGTCCTTAGGCAACAAAAAATCATAAAAATAAAGTACCTTTACATTAAAAATTCCATACTAACCAATGAAACGTGAACTTGTGTGTTCCCTTAACTAATAGAATTAAAGTATATGCGCATATATACGGTGCAATTGGATTTTGCTAAATTAAAAATATTTTTTATTTTAATTAGATTTAAAAATGAGCATAACTCTCTTTCCTACCTAACATAGCATTGATTTGGATTGAAGAATACCCTCCGGGTTTGGAGAGTATTCTTGTTGTTGATTAATAATATTGAGCTACTTCTATTCAAAAAAAATATCATTGATTGGGTGTCAATGTAAAATTATTTTATACTCAAAATACATATCCATTTTAAACTTTAATTAATAATCTTTAAGAAAAACTTTAATTAATAACGGTAAAAAAAAATTCAGAGGGCAAAAGCCCGGTCAGTCCGATTTATTTTTTTTTTAAATTGGTCTGCAATAACATTAAATCAAATGAGGCAAAGATTAGAAAAAACTCTTTAGCCAGCCCCCTATCGCTTAGTGCGCTGAACGTGAGACGAGAGATTAGTCTCACAGCTGTCGGCTGTGGGAATACCTTAGTCAATACCAAAATGAGGCAAAGATGACATTGCATCATTACGCACCTAAATATCCACGACACGAGGGACCTCTTCTACCCAAACATTGGTAGTAAAATCAGACACATTCATCGCCAGAAAATCAGCATCTAAGTTCCCCGAACTTCTCACAAAACTAAGATCAATAATTTCTTCATTTTTGGAAGGAAAAATAAAAATAAAATATTAAAATAGTTTGGTCCTCCAAATAGTTTGGCAGAGACCAGAGAGCATTTTGGAGCAGTGTTATCAGACTCGGACCGGACGGGCCGGTCGAACCGCGAACCGAACCCATGGCCGGTTCAAGTCGAGTATCGGATCGGCCATGTAATTGGCCCGTTATGAACCGGAAAGAACCGGCCGGTTCGGTCAAAAAAACCGGTGACTCGGATCTACGGTTGGACCGGTAAATTTTTTTATAAAAAAACTTCAAAACATATTAGATTTTTTTTGAAAAAAATAAAAGAAAGAATTGTCTAAAAAATGTTACAATGCCAAAACGGAAATACTGATACAAATTTTCAATTCAGATACCATGCTTTTCCCCATTATCAAAAACCAATTCACAACTTAAAACTAAATTTAATAAGCAAAACCAAATCCAATCTTCATGCCATTTGCTCTACTCTTTTGCTATCCCATCCTTAGAATTCCTGGTGCCAGACCATACATTAGTAATTATACTCCATAACTTGAAAAAGCAGCATCCCTAAATCCAGCAACGATTCAAAACCACCGTAACACCATCATTTGATGAAACAATCAACAGGGAAATCAATCTATTTTTCCTTCTTCAACATCATTTGATGGCCCTGTAACACCATCGCTAGCATCCCATCGGCGGAGCTCACCATCGTTGTCGCCATGATCGCAGCCTCGTAGAGATTCAACGGCACCACCGTCGAGCTCCGCGAGATTCGCCCTTCAGGTCCTCGATTTGGTCTGCTACCACCATGGAGCCATCATGGCTGCTCATGTTGATGGAAACATAAAAAATTCAAAGAGATCTAGAATTGAAAGAGGAGACAGCGAACAACGTTGGCCACTTACTTTTTGAGTGTGTGACGACTGCTGTGTGAGGGGGAGAGAATTCTAGGGTTGTGTTATGTTTTAGGCTGTAAGGGAATTCTAGTGAGTTTTTTTATTTATTTTAGTGTATTGGTCCTGGCTCAGCTTAATTTTTCTTTCTCTCAGCCCAACTTAGTATGTGATAAAGCTTCATTTTTTTTTTACAGGCCCAGCTTTATGTTATGAATTTTTTAAATTTTTTTAATGTCAACCGAGTCAAACGGTTCAACCAGTGACCCAGTGGTTGAACCAATGACCCGTTGACCCATTGCCCTGACCGAGTCGATCTCTGGGTCGAGTCTGATAACACTGTTTTGGAGAGATAAATTATTCCATTAATGCCTTGTAAATAAACAAAATAAAAACCGAAGGTGTCGTAATTCGCAAGGGTTTCATTCTATTTCCAAACCAGTGGTGAGTAGTAGCTGCTGCGAGTTGCTGAGACCGAAACGATGCCGTGCCTTAACCTCTCCACCAACGTCAACCTCGACGGCGTCGACACCTCTTCCATCCTCTCCGAAGCCACCTCCACCGTCGCCACCCTTATCGGAAAACCTGAGGCCGTACGCTCCCTCACACCTTCTCTCCTTGCAATTTCCATTTATGCTTATTATTCGTTATTTGTATCCGAAATAGTGAAATTGAATTAGGATCGTATGAGTTGTGGATAGTTTTCTCTGCTTGCAAAACAATTATTTTGAGGATTTTTTTGATACAAAGGATTTGTGACTGGTGAGTGTGCTGGTCTCATATATATGGTTCCTATTTGTCTCTGTTTGACATTTTTGATGGATGGTTGAATGTACGGTTGAATGTAAACTAGTTAGGATTTCGATGATTTGCAGCTGAGCTGATAATATGCTACAATAGAGTTTTTTTTTGGGGGGGGGGGGGTGTTCAAGTTGGGTTTTTTTAGAGTTGGTGTTGTACATGAGTTTCTATGAGATACTCTTTTGGTTTTCCTTTATGGTCTTCTGCAATATAATGGTACGGCCGGAAGTCCCTATTTATTTTACTGGTCCAGTGCTGTATTTGCTGAATTGCTCATTTGAATCAGTGTAGTCTAAGGCTTCTAATGCCACATGTAACGCACTGCCCTTGCGCCCTAGGTTATGTTTGTCAGTTTTGAGGGGAGGGGAAGACTTTGAGAGGAAGGGAAGGAGAAGGTGAAGAGAGGGCAAGCCCTCCCCTTATTTGGAAGTTCATAATCCCACAAAACTTTCCAATTCGGGGGAACTCATAAAACAACTGGATTGAGGGGGCTAGAGGTATTTTCAGAAATACCCCCAACCCTATTCCCCCACTTTAGAAAAACTCCTAAACAAGGGGTGGGTTTCTCATAAGCCTCTGTCTTCCCTTTCCCTACCCTCCAAAACCCAACTTACTAACAAAGCATTAGTTTCTTTAATATTTGGTCTTTGTGATTAGGTTTTAATTTTATGATGAATTTTATTCTTGAGGGGCTATGTCTGAATGGTGCGGAATGGGATCATATAAGTTCCATTTTTTCTTTGGATTGTTTAAACTAAGTGTGATGGAAGTAAACATGATGGAATGCATTCCATCCCCATCGAATATCCTATTTTTTCTTCTCTGCCAATTTGAGCAGAATGGATGGATAAAGTCTTTTATCCCATTCCATCACTTGAATATCCAAACAATGAAATGGTAGCTTTATTCCCTTCCTCTCCATTTTTACTTCATTCCATTATATCTTTTAACTATTCTTTCCCACTCTCCAATAGATATCCAAACGCAACCTTTATCCTTTAATTGATATGGAAAATTAAATGATCAAATAATTTACTGTCTGTTCTTTTTCTACTGTTGATGCATTTCTTGAGTGAGCTGTGCTTTGGTGCCACTTGCTTTAAGATGATAATACTGCCTGGCACCTTTATTCTTTGGCCAACAGTTTTCTTGGGTGAATACGAAGAATGTTTCTTATAAATGCTGGATCCATAGTATTATACATACATTGAATTGAATTGCTTTCTATGGTTGGTATTTAATTTTTCTCTTGTTCTATATCTGTATTTCTTTCTTTGCAAGAAAGTTTATTGCTTTGACTTGTTCAGAATGTCATATAAAGCCTTATTATTCTGATCTTTGTTTATCTGCAGTATGTGATGATTGTCCTGAAAGGATCAGTACCCGTGTCTTTTGGTGGAACTGAGCAACCAGCAGCTTATGGAGAATTGGTGTCCATCGGTGGTCTTAACCCTGATGTGAATAAGAAACTTAGTGCTGCAATTGCTTCAATTCTTGAAACCAAGTTGTCCGTGCCCAAGTCACGATTCTTCTTAAAATTCTATGACACTAAGGCAAGTGTATAAATTCTGAGTTGCCCTGAAAAGAAGGGTCATTGCCCTGCACTCTTTTTCTTATTGCATTTTTTCCCTTTTTGTTTAGGCCCATCAGAGTCAAGAATATGCACAATGTTTGCATGCTTTGCATCAGCACTAGATCATGTAAATTAATCCTAACTGTTCAAGACTATTAGTGTTGCCCCTTTTAAGATGTAATTAATAGCTCTATCTATTTCCTTTTGATATCAACTCTCACTTTTCCAATGCCTAGTTTTATGCCTGACAATAGTTGATTGTATTTTTTTTTGTTTGCTGATACTTCATAGTTATGGACTTATGGTGCTTTGTTTGTTATGCAGGGTTCTAACTTTGGATGGAATGGGTCCACATTCTGAATACCGTGTTACTTTAAGTGTGGTGCCTTGAATGGATCTATATTCTGAATGTTGGATGGAGCCTTTCTTATGTTTCACCTCTGCATTTATGTCTATATTTGATGTAATAATAGTACTCTGGATTTCTGATGCCCTAAGTGAGGACATCATGCAAATATAACTTGATTGCTTGTAAGGACATTTGGGGATTTTGTGTCTTTATGATGCTTATGGACAATCATCTTTTTTTTAATGATCAGATGAGGGGGTTTGGATATGGGGAGGGGAGGGGTGGTATTTAGACAAACATTATCTGGCACCGCTTAAAATTGTCATTTGTATAATTTTATTGATGATGCATTATTATGATTGAATGCTTGATTGGAAAAACTAATTGCACAGATGTCAAGGCATGCAAATCCAAATGCTTCGCGTTGTAGCCTAACCTTGGACCCAATTTTGAGGGTGAACATGGTTTTGGATTGGGATGCCAAACATGCCACTAAACTTGATACCCAACTATTATACCATGAGAGTTCTATGATAGATTAATTGTTGGCTTTTGTTCTTTGTGTAGACATTTGCTTAGAACTAAGTTGTAGAATGTAAATTTGGCTTAGGGTAGTTGGCTAGTTGCTGATTACAGAGTATCAAGATGTGGAGAATATTGGTTCTGTGCTTTTATGTATTTATCTATTTGTTATTCATTATGCATGCCTTTGGGACAGTCCGTCGAATTTCTTGGTGGAATAAGTAGTAAAAAATGCGTACTGTTTAAGTGGATGAAGGGCTTCTGCCTCTTGATTTATGACTTGACTTCACCTATTATCCATCTCTTCACTTCAGACCTGAATAGGGAAACCAAAATTATTAACGGAGATTCTTGAGATTGTCCATTTAGATTTTTCATTCTCTCTTCTGATCAGTCACGTAAACAAAAATACTTTGTTCACACTCCACACATCAGGTTTAAGTGAGAGAGAGAGGAATAAAAGAGATAAAAATGTAAGATATAATTAGCGATGTGATAGGAAAAAGAGAGATAGAGAAAAAAGTGAAAATAGGAAAAAAAGAGATAGAGAAAAAAGTGAAAATAGGAAAAAAAGAGAAACATATGTAAATATATCACAACATAGATGATTTAATTTGCTGAGGGGGTTGGAAAGAGAAAAGAGGAATAAGAACCTCTTTATGAATTAAAAATTATAAACATAAATAAACACATTGAGAAGTTTCATAGTAATTTATTATGTAGTCAACTATTTTTTTTTAACCATGTGTTTACCGTGATATTTGGTAAACAAACATCTTCTAAATTCGACTGGAAAAAGTTTAAGAGTGTTGCGAATTAAGGGTTCTTTTGGGAAAACGTCTTGCCAAAGCGCGTGTGAAATCGGGTTTTTCGACAACCGTGTGTCAAAGGATAAAAGAAAACAAAGATTTGAAAGCAAAACAACAATCAAAAGTGCTTGAAGAAAAAATTTACTAATTAAAAGCTTTACATCAATCCAAACCCATAAAATCGACAGTAAATCTAACAAAAGCGACAATAACAACAAATTCGAAACTATCTAAGTTCAGGAATCGTAAACGGCTGGCTCGGCAACATACTCCTCCATGATCACGTTAGGCTCGTTGAGTCTCTTTAATGCGGACATGAGAGCTTTGTAGTGATTTTTAGAGCTGAGTTGGGAACCCCTTTTCTGAATTAGATTCTCCTATTTATAGAGCTCCATGTCCCGCGTGTCCTTGGCGGTTTTCTTCCTTACTGGATGGGTTAGTGGGTCTGATTCCCCACGATCTGATGCTTGCCCAGGAAGTTCCATGCGTAGTGGTGAAAGTGGTTTTCTTCAACTGTTTCCTGGCCACGTGGATAGCCATCGTGGGGAGAAGCACACGCTTTTCCAACTGCTTCAGTCAATGCCGCGCGTGGTAAACATGCCCGTGTTTGTAGCAACGGTTACCAGTGTCCCTTTGTCGAATTCTGCTACCCATTTAACTTGGCGTTTTTTCGTAATTCTCTTGGTCCATTTTCGACTGCCCCATGCGTTTTGGGCCAAATATTTTGGGCCAACAGATGCCCCCCAAAAATGTTGATTCTTGACTACCAGGCCTTGGAGGGATCAAGCATTTTTTGAACTTGAATTACGAACGGAACTGTCATTCGTTTGTAGCCTCTGCCCTTTTGACTTCATGTTCAATCAGAAATCATAGCGTCTGACTTCACTCCACTCAGAAGCTTTAGCGTCTGACTTCACCTGCCCATCCGCCGTCTCTTCACTAGAGTAATCATGGCTCCTTTTTAGCCTACATGTTAGGACTCTACGGTTATATAATAAAATAACCGTTGGATTTCAAATTATATGCAGCATCGCGTAATGTGGCTTCACGTCCGTTTCTTCGTTTGCCTATAAATACGCCATTGTTGCTTCCTTGCAAGCTTTACAATTTCTGAATCATCCAAGCTTCGTCTAGTTTTGCCCGCGATCATCTGCAACCGACTGGTTTCTGCTTCTTCCTTTCTCTCTGGGGCATTCTCTGACCGCTTTCATGGCTTCTGATTCTGACAACATCATTCCATTGGCTGCTGCTTTTGAAATGAACGAAGCCAAACGAGTCCCTATTCCAGACCCACCGTATGAGGCGGAAAAGAGGGCTATCTGGAAATCTCAGGTACTCATCCCTATCTCTGTTAATGGTACCTTACGTGCCATCCTAGGTCCCTTGAAGAAAGCGAAAAAGGATAGGCTTACTAGTCTTCCTGATGGTTATGAACAATTTCACCCCAGTATTCGTGGGGAAGAGCTTATTATTGCTTTTCGACCTTCCTATCGCTTGCCCTTTCTGAAAGATCCCAAAAGGGCTTTTAGATCTGCCCCGCCCAATCCGACTGTTGGTGACGGAGCCTATTTGAAATGGCTTGATAGGGTGGAAGCCAGTAAGTCTGGGCACTGGAAGGTCACCGGGATTTTCGACCTAATTCAGTTATCGAGATCGCCAATCTCTTATAACCTTGCTATGCTCTTGAGCTCACTCTTCTTTTGGGAAAGGTCTACCAACAGCTTCCATGTTCCTTCTGGCATGATCACTCCCACTCTTCTCGATGTCGCTGCCATCACTAGCCTTTGGGTTGTGGGTGATGATTATCATTCCTCTGTTGTCCCAACGAAACCCATCGCCATTTCGACGGACAACATAGCCTTCAGCAGATTCATTAAGGATCATTACGTCGAAGACGGTGAAGTTTCTGATGCTGAGCATGTCGCGTTTCTCTTATATTGGCTTTCTGCTTATATATTCTATACCAAGTCTCTGAGGATTCCTTCCAAGCTTCTTCCTTTGGCTAACTTGTTGCATGAGGGTCGAAAAATTGTTATGGCTAGACTTGTGCTTGGTAACCTTTATCAGATGATTAATGAAGCAGTAGCCGATATCCGAGATCCCAAAGTTGTGTCTCTGAACGCAGCCGGTCCATTGTGGTTGCTTCAGCTTTGGATGAATGCGGTTTTCGAGTCGTTCCTCCCAACCAAGAAACCTCCTTCCATGGTGTCCAACACAAGGATTGACGCTCACAGGCTTGAAACCCTAACCCCTCCTTATGATGCTTTTACCTTTGAAGCCGATTTCAAAAAGTATTTCACCATGTTCTTCGAACTGAAGCGCTACCGTTCAAGTTTTGCACCATACAGCAAACCCTCTTATGGCCCTCGGTGGCTAAGAAATTCCTACCCCAACCTTCCTGGTTCAGAGGATTTCTCTCAACATCAAATCGAACTCTGGCAAACCATACTATCCCCTAGGGTGCTGACTCAATTTTGCCAATAATGACTTCACCTTGTGCGGTTATAACCCTCAGCTTGTTTCTCGACAATTTCGGCTGAGTCAAGATTTGCCCAACACATTGTTCGATCAATCTCTTGTCCTTTATCCTGGCGCCATCACCAAACATAGTGCCTTTGACACCACTATCAACTACTACAATGAGGAGCTGATCGGCCTTAGCCCTTTTAACTTTGCTCCATCCTTTTATGTCACCAAGGCATTTAAAACTTGGTGGTCTACTTATTGGAGCGACATTTTGATGTCGATTGAAGATTGTTTCCAGCGCATAACAAATGTTTTTCTTTTGCAGAAACAAGCTCCTAAGAAGACCAAAGGTATGCATACATCTGAGATCAACGCCTTCCAGCAATTCTTCGGTGTAGTATATTTTCCGGGTCCTCGACTTCAAGAGACTGTTGCCAAAGCGGCTCAAGTTCTCAGGCAAATGTGGGAATCTAAAGCCAAGAAAACTCGATTGATCATTCCTTCTGATGAGGATGGTCTTTCTTTCATTATTCGAAAAACAGGCTTTAAATTCCCACCATTGCCTACTTGTAAGTATGCTTTGGCCTTTCCCTTGGTCCTTCCTAAATGGGTTGACCATGTAAGTATCAAGAATTTTTATCATTGCGCGTTGCCTCCTCGGAAGCGGGTGACCTGGACTAAGTGTTACTTATGGAATTTTCCTTTCCATGTGCCGGTCGAAATCTTCAACCACATATCGATAAGAACGCTTATTGGTCAAGGTAACTATTTCGACCTGGCATTTTTTGCGATATTTATGGCTTAACTCTTCTTTGCTTTTTTCTTGAAGCTGAGCCAATTCCTCGATCAACTTCTCAGGCCTCTCCCCGAGTGACTTCTGCTACTATTGAGATTAATGATGATGATGATGATGTTAGTCTGGCTGATAAGCTTAAAGTGCCCAAGGTAATATCTAGGCTGTGGGGTTCGTTATTTCTTTGATATATACCCTTTATGACCTTTTGCTTTTACCTTAGAGTCGAAAACGAGGGGCCACGCCTACCACTTCTGCAAGCCAGAAAAAGGCCAAAGGTGCTGGCGGTTCCGCTGTGAGCAATCCTTCCCCGGTTAAGTCAGCTAGCTATCATGAAGAGATCCATCAAGGTGATGATCAACAGGCTTCCAGCCCTCCTCCTCAAGACACTACACTTATTCCTGTCGAGATTGCTTCGGCCAAGAAGACCTCCAGGAAGAAGTCTGGTCACAAATCTGGCAGCCCCTCTTCTCGCCATTCCAGGAGTTCGACAAGCTCCAGTCCTCTTAAGGAGTCTGCCCCTAAGGTAAGTTGTCGTGATTCACATCTCATCTCGATTTGTTTTCCTTTCTTCCCCCTCAACTATTTCCACTTTTTATTCTTCAGAGGGTTGGCGTGTCTAAAATGGTTGTGCCTCGAGCCACATGGTTTCCTCCTAATCCCCCACCAGTTGTTCTGTCTAGTTCTTTGAGCAGTTTGGAATCCTCGAGCTCGAGTTTAGACTCTAATGAGTCAGATCCTGTGTGGGACAAATTGACATTCTATTTTAATTCGAAACCAATCGCTTGGCAGCATCCTGGTTGCGAACCTTATTATACCAAAGAATGTCGAGATAATTTTTCTAATTTTCCTCCGCAGGATACTCAGAACGCGTCTCCTCCAGCTCGTGAAGGAAGTATGCCACATGTCGAAGTACAGAGTGGCGAAGGCCAAGTGCCCCAGTCACTCAGCCTGACCGGGTGATTGGTGTCATGCCTCCCCCAAGGGCTGATACTCTAGCCTCGACACAATCTGATCCTTCTCCCCAGCTTCAACGGGACGCTAGAGTTGCTTTGCTTTCTCCTCATGCCAAAGGAGGTTGGCTTCTTCCAAGACAGTAGCTTCTTCTCACACTTCTGGTGAGAGACTTAATGCCCTTTTGGTCCAAGACCCACTCGCCACTTTTCAAAATTTCTTTGATGGCACTCTGGATCTCGATTCTCCGCCATATCATAGTGAAACTACTGAGACTGCTCAATCTAGCGGGGTAGTCAGTGCCGGCCAGATTGAAGAAGCTTTAAGTAAGCTGAAGGGGTTAATCTTCGACGGGGGTTTCATCGACAGTGTTCGGGCCAACCCTCAACCAGGCCATGACGTCAAGGAGTTGCTTACTTTCCTGTTGGGCCAGCGGCTCGACCAAGTTCAGGCAGATGCTCTTGTCGAGCTTCAGACTTTCTTGGTTGACCTTTTGGCCACACTTGACAAGGCCAACACTATGGAGCAGCTCATCAAGACTAAAGAGGCACAAGTGGCTTCTAACACTAATGGGCTCTTGACTGCAAAAGATGAGATCCTTAAGCTGACTGCCAGGAAGACTCTTATAACAACTGATCTGTCAAGTGTTGATGCTCGGTTGGATGAACTTCAGAGGGAAATGGCAAGACTTGAGAAGGAGAAGGCAATGCTGATCGAAGAAGGTCCAGTCGTGAATGCCCGGCTGACTACTCTAGCTGCTGAATGTGCAAGTGTGATGTTGTCGACATCTCAACTCTCCAAGGAGGTTGCAGCAGAGCAGGGTGTTAAGCAGAGCTTGGATGCCAGGATCGCTGCTGCCGGTGTTCAACTTGAAGCCTTTAAATCGAGGATTTAGGACTCTTTACTTTCTATTGATTGCCTCTGAGGTTGTAATGGCCATGTGTCTATATGGCCTGTTGAAAGTCAAATGCAATTAATTAGCACACTAATTAGAATAATTAGAGTCTGATTTGTACAGTTAATTAGGACTTTTATGTTAATGTTATTAGCATTCATAGAGAGAATATTTTCCCTGATTTTTAGGCTAGAATAGTGCCCAGGTCTTTAGTCATTTGTATTCTATAAATACTGCTCATGTATCATTTTACCTATCAATATAATATCATACATTTTCCGCATGGTATCAGAGCTCGATCTGAACCATCCCTAACCTAGCACCGTCAAGCCATGGGAGACCAAAAATCTGATGAGTCACTCAAGGCGGAGGCTGGATCATATCCGACCAGCTCACACGACGGGCTTACTCACCTTATCACTGGTCATAAGTTGAATGGCTAGAACTATAACCAATGGGTAAGGTCAGTCACGATCTTCCTCCAAGGAAAAGGAAGATAAGGCTACATCACAGGAGATTCCAAGTGTCCTGAGAAAGGGGACACCAATCTTAAAAAATGGCAACTTGAGAACAGCCAAGTGATGACATGGCTGCTCAACACCATGACAAATGAAATTGGTGAAAATTTCATGTTCTATGACACTGCAAAAGATATATGGGATGCAGTGAAGGAGACGTACTCAGATGTCAACAATGCATCTGCTGTGTTTGAGATAAAAAGCATAGTCCATGACCTTCGACAGGGAGAATCCTCAGTTACTGAGTATTTTAACATACTCAATAGACATTGGCAGCAACTGGACATATATGAAGAAGTTAAATGGTGTTGTACGGAGGATCAGAAGAAATACAAGGACCTGGTCGGAAAAGAGAGAATTTACAAGTTCCTATTGGGACTAAACAAGGATCTTGATGAGGTTCGTGGAAGGATCCTTGGAACTAAACCACTTCCAAAAATTCGGGAAGCTTTCTCAGAAGTAAGAAGGGAAGAAAGGAGGAGGAAACTCATGCTAGGGACATCCATCTCAGCCCCATCCACTGAAATCTCTGCAATGGCAGCAAGAGGAAACCAACCTCAGCCACCAACAAAGAAAACTCGCCCCTGGTGTGATCAATGCAAGAGGCCAGGCCACACCAAGGAGAATTTTTGGAGTATATATGGAAAACCTCCAGAAGCCAAACAATTCAAAAGCAAGGAAGGCAGAGGAAACAATGTGGTTCACCACCAAAACTCTGAGGTAATATCTAATTCATCACCATTCAGCAAAGAACAAATGGAGACTCTTCAAAAACTCCTTCAGCAGACCATGTTAACTGCAGGAAAAAGTGGTACTGCTGCAGTGGCTCAAAAAGGTAATTTCTTATATGCCTTAAACACTAGCAAAGGAAAAATAGAGTCATGGATCATTGACTCAGGAGCTTCAGATCACATGACTGGAGACTTAACTTTGTTTAGTAGTTATTCTCCTTGTCCCTATAACTACACTGTTCGAATAGCTGATGGAACACATTCTAAGGTCATGGGTAAAGGATCAGTTATTATCTCCCCACATATTACACTTGAATCAGTTTTATATGTGCCCGAACTTGATTGTAACTTGTTGTCCATTAGCAAGATTACAAGAGATTTGAAATGTGTTGCTAAATTCTCTGATAACCTGTGTGAATTTCAGATTTTGGAGTCGGGGAAGACGATTGACAATGCTAAAGAGTGTGCTGGACTCTACCTCTTCAAAGTTGAAAAATCGGAAGAATTGAAAACCCATTCTTATGCAGTAGCAACAGTTCCAAGTAGTGAAAATGATGTAATGTTGTGGCACTACAGATTAGGCCACCCAAATTTCATGTACTTGGAAAATATTTTTCCCTCATTATTCAATAAAAACCAGAAGAATTTTCAGTGTGAAACTTGCCAATTCTCTAAGCATACTCGCAGCCATTACCCACCACAACCATATAAACCATCTCAACCTTTCTCATTAATTCATAGTGATGTATGGGGACCTTCACGGGTTCACAACATTACTGGCTCAAGATGGTTTGTCACCTTCATTGACGATCACACACGGGTCACTTGGGTGTTTCTAATGAAGAAAAAATTAGAAGTTGGGAAGATTTTTGAAGTATTTCATAACATGGTGCAAACACAATTTCAAAGCAAGATTCAGATACTTAGAACTGACAATGGTCGTGAGTATTACAATCTTGCTCTAACTTCCTACCTTCAAAAGGTTGGAATTGTTCATCAAAGTTCTTGTGTAGACACCCCCCAACAGAATGGAGTTGCGGAAAGGAAGAATAGACACCTTCTGGAAGTGACTAGATCAATCATGTTGGCTACTAATGTTCCAAAACAATTTTGGGGAGAAGCTGTCCTTTCGGCCACATATCTCATAAACCGAATGCCTTCCCGTATCCTTGACTTTAAGACCCCATTATCCACACTTCAAACCACCTTTCCAGCCAGCAAAATCCTTTCTTCCATTCCATTAAAAGTCTTTGGATGTTCAGCCTTTGTCCACAACCTCAACCCCCACCGTAGCAAACTGGACCCAAGGTCTATCAAGTGCATTTTTCTTGGTTATTCTCCTCACCAAAAAGGATATAGGTGCTACTCTCCCATAACTAAAAAATTATACCACACTATGGATGTAACTTTCTTTGAGAATCAAGCCTATTATACCAAAGTTGGCATTCAGGGGGAGCAATCATACAGGTATCCAACTGAAACTTTGGAATACCAATCTTTGGGACTTGAACAAACTGAACCTGCACAAACCTTACCAACCCAAGCCTCCTCTCACCCAGCTGAAACAACACCTAAGCCAATTGAAAGGACAGCAGAAGTTGTACCTAAGCCAATTGAAAGGACAACAGAAGTTGTAGCAGAAGTTGTAGCAGAAACTGAAAATGATGGAGTTGAAGTTTTAACTTCATCCCAACAGAATCAAGACCCAAAAGTACAAGGAAGAAACTTGAAGACTTATGAAAAGAAAAGGAGGAAGGAAGTATAGTCGAGCACAACTCCAACGCAGAACCATGAGTCCAACCAGGCCCTAGAAAATGAAGTCCCTACGGGTAATGTTGTTCCTAATTATGTTCCTGTTAACATGATTGCACCTGACACTGATATTCCTATTGCCATGAGAAAAGGGGTGAGAACTTGTACTCAACACCCTATTGAGAGATATGTTTCATATGGAAAGTTATCACAAAAATACAGGTCATTTGTAGCTGCTGTTGACAACATAGAAATTCCCAAAAACATTCAAGAAGCTCTGCAGAAACCTGAATGGGCAGCAGCTGTAACAGAAGAAGTTCAAGCACTGGTAAAAAATGGGACTTGGGAAATCACCACTATACCAGAAGGAAAGAGGCCAGTGGGATGCAAGTGGATATTTTCAGTCAAATACAATGCTGATGGAAGTATAAATAGGTACAAAGCCCGGTTGGTTGCAAAAGGATTTACACAATCATATGGAGTGGATTATGAAGAGACATTTGCACATGTGGCAAAACTCAATTCTGTTCAAGTCCTTTTATCTTTGGCAGCAAATCTAGATTGGCCTCTTCACCAACTAGATATAAAGAATGCCTTTCTAAATGGTGAGTTAGAAGAAGAGGTGTATATGCAAATACCTCCAGGACTTGAATCACCCAACACTTCAAACATGGTATGCAGACTCCGTAAATCACTATATGGCCTAAAACAATCACCAAGAGCATGGTTTGACAAACTAACAAGGGTTGTCAAAGAAGATGGGTTTGTTCAATGCCAAACAGACCATACTATGTTTGCTAAGCACTCTATGGATGGGAAGATAGCCTTATTCATTGTCTATGTTGACGATATCGTAATTACAGGAGACGATTATGACCATATCAAACATCTCAAGAGTCTTTTAGCAAAAGAATTTGAGGTCAAAGATTTGGGCCAGCTCAAGTACTTTCTAGGGATGGAAATTGCTCGGACGAAGAATGGCATTTATGTTTCTCAAAGGAAGTACACTCTGGATTTACTTAAAGAAACAGGGATGCTCGGATGCAAAGCAGCTAATACCCCCATAGAGCCGGTCAAAAGAAGTGAAGAGGAAAGTATACCAGCTGATAAAGATAGATATCAAAGTCTGGTTGGAAAATTACTTTATCTAACTCACACCAGGCCAGATATTGGCTTTGCTGTAAGCTTGGCTAGTCGCTACATGTCAAACCCAACTGAGACTCACATGAAGACTGTGAACAGAATCCTCCAATACCTAAAGGGATCACCTGGTCGAGGACTTTATTTTCAGAAGAACTCAAACAGAGGCATTGAAGTCTACACTGATTCAGATTAGGCAGGTTGCTTATCTGACAGGAAATCTACCACAGGCTATTGCACCTTTGTATGGGGAAATATGGTAACTTGGAGAAGTAAGAAACAATCTGTAGTAGCTAGGAGTAGTGCAGAAGCTGAATTCAGAGCTATGACACAAGGTATTTGTGAAGGAATTTGGCTCAAACGAATGCTGGATGAGATCAGAATTCCTACCAATTACACCATGAGAATACTGTGTGACAACAAGGCTGCTATAAGCATTGCTAAGAATCCAGTTCACCATGATAGGACAAAGCATGTGGAGATTGATAGGCATTTCATTAAGGAGAAAATTGATCAAGAGATTATACGTGTTGATCACATTCCATCATGCAAGCAAACAGCAGACATCATGACTAAAGCTCTTCCAAGGAGCATATATGAAAATATCAGATCCAATCTTGGTATGATAGATATCTTCCACCCAGATTGAGGGGGAGTGTTGAAAGTCAAATGAAATTAATTAGCACACTAATTAGAATAATTAGAGTCTGATTTGTACAGTTAATTAGGACTTTTATGTTAATGTTATTAGAATTCATAGAGAGAATATTTTCCCTGATTTTTAGGCTAGAATAGTGCCCAGGTCTTTAGTCATTTGTATTCTATAAATACTGCTCATGTATCATTTTACCTATCAATATAATATCATACATTTTCCGCATGGCCTTTGTTGCCAATGTTTGTAATGCCCATATTTTATGACGTTGTTCGACCATGGATTTGCATTAATGATGTCGGCATGATTTGTCTTCTGACTGAGCTTTTATTGTCGAGTTCGCATTACCTTGCCACAATACTCCTTGCGTAGTATTTCTGAGTTTCATACCGTTTAGCTTGGCATCTTCTGCGGCAATCTAACTTTCCATCTTCCAAACCATTAATCAACTTCTTGGAAAATAGGGTAATTTATGACGCTCTTTTACCACGTTCTTATTCAACGACGAAAGAACTTCCTCCACTCACGGTAGTGGCTGACGTGGCTAACTGTGTTTGGTTAACGATTTGGCAACTGCATGCCATGCATTAATACGGCTGTTTGTTTCATTTCTATTATAAATAAAGCCGTTTTTTACCATTTCTCATCAGTAAATCCTCCTCTCCATTCTCATCTTCTTCCTGCCACTACAACCTTCATTTTTATTATGGATAGCAGACTTATTCTTCACCGCATCCGAGACATGGCCTTCCACCATAACCTTTTTCATGGCATGTATGAGTCTTCTTCTCACCCCTCACCCTGATGAGCTTTTAGGGCTCATTGATCAACTGCTCCAAAGGCCCATTGTTGCACGCGTTAGGATTCCTCTTCAGGAGTTCCAGGGGCTACTCTTCGAAGCCAAGCCTCTGTTTGAAGAATTCAGGGAGCTTTCTGTGATGGTGTTTTTCCAGGAGTATCAAATAGATGAGTTGAAGGAGAAGTTCAACTTTCTCCAAGCCTCCTTGGACCAGCAAGACCCGGAAGGTCTCGTTCGACTGGATGTCGAGATATCTGCGGTCTCTCTTGAAGACCTGGCTGTTCATCAGAAGAAGGCTCAACTTGAGGGCCAGATGGCAGCGCTGGTGGATCAACTGGAACCTATGCAAGCTAGATATGATGGATATAAAGCCAATCTTCCGTTCTAGGCTTTTAATTTCTTTTGTATCTCGCCATACTTGTAATGTCCTATTGTGATTAATGAAACATTTCCAATTTGGCAATTTCGACACTTTCTTTTATTCGATTTTGACTTCATGTAGCATTGGCTTATACGCTTTTAGGTACTTGCCATTTATTGTAACAAATTGACGCTGACCGCTTAATTCTTTAATCACGTAGGCATTATTAGATAGTGCTTTCTCGACTTCAAACGGTCCTTCCCAACTAGGGGCCCATTTTCCGTAGGCCCTATCTTTCTTATCCATTGGCAGGATAACTTTCCACACGTAGTCCCCTGTGACAAAAGATTGATTTTTAACCTTCTTGTTATATGCTTTAGCTATGCGATCCTTCTGCCTCGTTAAGACGTCCAACGCCAAGACTCTTTCTTCGTCGAGATTAACCAATTCGTCTAGCATCATGTTCCAATAGACTTCGCTTGGGATTTCTTCTTGTCTTTGAATTCTGCACGATTGCAAGTATACTTCTGCGGGTAGCTCAACTTCTTGGCCATAGGCCAGTCGAAAAGGTGTTGTTCCTGTCGCTTCCCTTGGTGAATTCATGTAAGCCCACAGGACTTGGCTTAAGGACTCATGCCAGCTTTTCGGCTTTCGACCCACGTGCTTTTTAATCAAGCTTATTAGAGTTTTATTGGCGGCCTCTACTTGGCCGTTTGCCTAAGCATAGTAGGGGGTCGAGGTTAGAAGCTTTATGCCCCAGGATTCTGCAAAGGCTGCCACTTTTCGTCCTATGAAAACTGTACCTTGGTCCGTTGTGAGTGACTCCGGCAATCCAAAACGATACACAATGTGATTCTGTATGAATTCGATTACCGTCTCTTGCGTCACGCTCTGTAGTGGAATGACTTCAACCCATTTAGTAAAATAATCAATTGCTACAATTATATACTTGTGCTGCCTTGACGAGGCTGGGTGAATCTCGCCAATTAAATCTATCGCTCATCCCCTAAAGGGCCATGGCGTGATAATAGAGTGTAACTCGCTAGCCGACACGTGTTGGATTCCTGAATGTTTCTGACAATCTTGACAACCTTTTGCGTATTCGATGCAATCCTTCATGATAGTTGGCCAATACATCCCTTGCCTAAAAAGAATCCATTTCATTTTTGCCCCTGCTTGGTGAGCGCCACATAGGCCGTCGTGAGCGGCTGATACAGCTATGAACGCATCGTCTTCACTTAAGCACTTCAACAACGTGCCGTCGACATTCTTTTTGAACAATTCATTGCCTATGATGGTATAATTTAGAGCCCTATATTTGACTTTTCTGTCGGTTGACCCTACAGGGTTCTGCAAGTATTCGACGATTGGCTTTCTCCAATCATTGGGAGTAAGGTTGTCGATAGCCATAACGTCGAGATCCAAAGGACTCAATTTCTCCTTGATCCTAATCAACTCTTTCAATTTGTGTTTATTTATCATGTACCCAGAAGCAATTTGTGCTAACTCATTAGCCTCTTGATTGCTTACCCTAGGTATGTAGCTAATTCCTGCTTGGTCAAAATTGGCTAGTAAACTCATGGCCTTTACGTAGTATTTTGCCAAATTTTCACTTATGCACTTATATTCCTTGGTAAGTTGCTTTACAACCAATTCTGAGTCACCTTTAACTTCGACATTCTTTGCCCCCAAGGCCAACAGTATTTCGAGGCCCGAGACTAAAGCCTCATATTCAGATTCGTTATTGGAGCAACTTTCTCGAATTCAAAACATGAATTTGGTTGGGATGCCTTGTGGGGACACTATGAACATACCGATTCCTGATCCTTCCTTATGGCTTGAGCCGTCGAAAAACAACTTCCAAGGCTGTAATCCTACATAAACTATCTCTTCAGGCAAAGTGTGATCTGCCAAGAAATCAGCTACTTCTTGCCCCTTAATTGCCTTTAAAGGGGCATAAGTGAGCGAATATTCGGTTAATGCTAAAGACCATTTACCGATTCGACTATGCAAAATAGGCTTGGATAACATGTGCTTTATTATATCAAAGTGAGAAAAAACCATTACATCAATTGGCTTTATATAATATTTCAGCTTGGTACAAGAAAAGTACAAACACAAACACAGTTTCTTGATCATAGTGTATCGAGTTTCAGCATCGTTTAACACACGACTCAAATAAAATACGGCTCTTTCGATGCCATCTTCATCTTCTTGTGCCAACATGCTGCCAATGGTTTCATCTGTAGCCGAAATATATAACCTCATTGGCTTCCCTTTTATAGGAGGAATCATCACCGGAGGGCTTGCCAAATAGTTTTTGAGCTCATCAAATGCTTTTTGGTGCTCTGCTTCCCAGCGAAAAATGTCTTCCTTCTTTAGTCGAAGAAGGGATGAGAAAGGCATAGTTTTGTCACTAAGGTTAGCAATGAACCTTCTAAGGAAATTGACTTTGCCCAATAGCGACTGCAGTTGTTTCTTGCTAGTTGGTGGACTTGTGTCGAGAATAGCTTTGGCCTTGTTCTTGTTGATTTTGATGCCTTTCTTGTGCACCACAAAACCCAAAAAGTCACCTGCAATTACACCAAATGCACATTTAAGAGGGTTCATTTTTAAGCCATGTATCCTCATTCTCTCGAATGACTTCCTCAAATGCGACAAGTGTTCATCCCTGGATGGGGACTTGACCACTATGTCATCAATGTAAACCTGCATAAAAGTTTCAATAAAGTCATGGAAGATAGTATTCATTACCCTCTGGTAGGTCGCGCCAGCGTTTTTCAAACCAAATGGCATGACCACCCACTCATATGTCCCTAAGGCACCAGGACATTGAAATGCTGTTTTCGACACATCCTCCTTGGCAATGAAAATCTGGTTGTAGCCAGAATATCCGTCTAAGAGACTTAAGTACTCATGGCCTGCTGCTGAATCTACCATCATCTCGGCTATGGGCATGTGATATTCATCCTTGAATGTGGCAGCATTCAGATCTCGAAAATCTATGCAGACCCTCATCTTACCATTTTTCTTGATTACCGGGACTACATTGGCCAGCCATTCAACATATTTGGCCGCTCTGATGAACTTGCACCGTAGCAATCTTTCGATTTCTTCCTTGATTTTTACTAGAATGTCCGGATGGAATCTCCTGGGCAGTTGTTTTACTGGCTTCCTGTCCTCTTTGATTGGCAGTTGTAATTCTACCAAGTCTCGACTCAAACCAGGCATCTCATCGTAATCCCAGGCGAAACAATCTTTGAATTCTTTCAACAACTCTATCATTCTGCCTCTAAGCTCTGGGTCGATCAAGGAACTTATGTAGGTTGGTCTTTTCTTCGAGCCATCTCCCAAATCTATTTCCTCCAAAGGGTCCTGAGCCTCCATTTTCATGGCGTCCACTAAAGGTTTTTCGAACCCCAACAGACCATCATCATAAATGCAATCCATCCTCAGGTCATACACGTCTTCTTTTGCCTCCTCACTTGGCTCATTTCCACGTGCACTATCCTTTCCATTCTGAGATAGCATCGTGATAGGTGAAACTGCAACTTTAAACTTTCCTTTAATGGCCATATTTTTAGCCATTTTGTCGGCCTCTAGAGCCGTTTTCATCTTGTTTTCGACCGCGTAGGCCGAAATCCGAGCCAAGCTCGAATTAATCATCATTATGCTGTGTTGCCACATTGGTGGCAGCCTCATCACTTGCCACTTCTTTAGCGGCAACTTCTTCTTCGTCACTGTGCCATCCACTCATAGCATCCGCCTTGCATGATTCATTGAGGTTCAATCCTCGAATTGGGTCTAGTGTCACTGAGTATTCTGAGTAAGGGTTGAAGTACTGATTGGCCACTATGTCAAGTGGAGCAATTGTAGCCAAACTCTTCTCAAAATTCTTCTTGTCGACATAGCCTGCTTCTGCCAAATAGTAACTTTGGTCAGCTTGCACATTCTCGACAGCTCCATCTGCTTTCCATATGGAGATTCTCTGATGTAGGGTAGAAGGCATTGCCCCTACTCCATGGATCCATTCTCTGCCCAATAAAAGGTTGTAGTTGGCCTTTGAAGGCACAACAATGAACAAGGTCGATCTACTTATTGTCCCCACTGTTATATTCAGCATGATCGCACCCATGGAGGTACTGGTCTTACCTTCATAGACTGATAAGACCATGTCATGGGGAATCAAATCTGTCTCTGTCTTGCCCAACCTCTTCATCATAAACCTGGGCATTAGGTTGATAGCAGCACCACCGTCGACCAGTATTTTATTGACCCCTTTGTCTTCCACTTTGGCCCACACAAACAAGGGCTTCAAGTGACTCTTCATATGCTCTGAAGGCCTTTGGAAAATGGCCCTGTCATCTTCAACAGCTCCCCTCTGCATGACATAATAGCATAAAGGGTTATCATCAACCTCTTCCTCGACATAGTAATCTTCGTCGCCTTCAATGACCTCGGACACTCTGTCGAAATCAGCCGGGAGTATGGACACTATGCAGATGATGTTAAGGTCTTCCCCATCACTTTCGTCGAAGTCCTCTAGCATGTCTTCATCTTCATCTTCATCTCTAGCAGCTACCTTTACCTTCTCTTGGGTGGGGTTTGGCAGGGTCATTCCTTGCTTGATGGCTTGGTCCAGATGATTGATGATGGACGCCACGCTTGACTTGTTGTCTGGGGCATCTGAAGGCTTGACATCCCACAGGGATCGAAATTTGCCACCTCTTTCCCGCTCAGCCTTTCTTTTCCTTAGGAAGCGTCGAAATTGGGTCCTGGTCATCTGATCTGGCCCATAGTAGTTCCTCGAGCCATAGGAGTAGTTTCTTGACACCTGAGAGTTATTAACATATGAAGATCCTTGGCCCAAGTCAATTTTTTGCCACTTCTCCCTTGGTTTTGGTTTAGGTGGTGCTGACCTAAACCATTGGTTTTTTGGCACCTCAGCATTGGGGAGGTAGGTTTTGCTCTTCCCCTTTCGATCTTGACCCGTATGGCTGTAGTGCTCTTGGGTGGCTATCTCTTCATGAGGGTAAGTCAATCTTCTGACCACAGGCGCTTTCTGTTGATAATGCCTCTTCATTTCAGAGTCTTGGTAAGCCTTTGCTGCTGACTTGTCGAAAACAGCGCTGCATCTAGGGCACATCATGACTTCCTTTTCTCCATCTTGGCTTCGAGATAGGAACTCGACAAGAGTTTCTCCAGCTTTGGGGTAGACCTCCTCCAAGCTAGCTTCTCCACCTGGTCCTTCGACTGTCGCTTCTTCAGTTTCTGTTTCTTCCATAATCAAACCCGAGTCGAGCTTCTCAGTGATGTCTACCATGCAAATGTGGAGGGGCTCCACGTAATTGGCTTCAGCTTTCTGGAGTGGATCTGAGTCGACCTTTCCTTGGCCTTTAGTCTTTTCGCCGTACTTGAGCCTACCAGAATCCAGTGCTCCTTGAACAAGGTTCCTGAAACGAACACACTGTGAGGTCCAATGGCCAAAAAAGTTGTGATACTTACAGTATTTTTTGCCTTTCTTCTGTTCAGGAGAAGGCAATTTTTGGTCTTTAGGGACCACAATTAAACCATCAGAGACAAGTATGTCATAAATTGCATCACATTTGGTCACGTCAAAAGTATAAGTTTTAACAGTAGGAATACTGTCTTTGGGAGATTCTTCTCCCAACTTGTTTTCATAAGGCTTTAGTGCCTTGCACACATAAGGGTCCCCCGGCTGGAGCTCAGCCAGATTGATGTCATTAATGTCTTCGGGGGTGACCTCGTGGTATACGTACTGGGTTGGACACACCAACTCTGTATCTATGTAGGCCACTTTCTCTTTCTTAAGCCATTTGTGAGTTGTCTTAGCTTTCTCGTCGTTCTTCTCCGCTTTGAGTAATTCGACATGCCTTACTCTATTAGCGAGCTGAGACATATCTTGAATATACCGCGTGTCGAGTTTCTTTCTAATCGAATACTCTAAACCACCTGCGGCCAAAACAACCAGTTCATGTTCTGGGACGTGAGTAAAGCATCGAGATTTCAACATCCTGAATCTATTCAGGTAGTCATCAATAGATTCGGCATTCCTTCTTTTGACGCTAGCCAAATCCTTTAGACTCACTTTGCACTCCCCTCTAAAGAACTGCTCATGGAAAATCCTTTCCAATTGTGTCCAAGTGTGGACTGACCTTGGGGCAAGGGTTGTGAACCATGTAAACGCGTTCTTAGTCAAAGAACTTGGAAAATACTTCATTTTCAAATTTTCGTTAATGGCCAGGTCTCCAGCCTCAATCTGGTATCTCGCCACGTGTTCCACAGTAGACTCCCTTGAGAACTTAGTGAACTTTGGGACTTTCCAACCTCTAGGGAGTTCTGCTTCGAGGACTTCTTCAGTGAAGGCTGAAACAAAATGGGGTATATTCGCAAAACCTGCATTAAAACCGTGCTGATTTAGCAATTGTTCGACAACAGCAGCAACATTTTGTTGCCCCCTAGCATTTTGGTGTCGAATTCTTTCCAACACTCCATCGGCGTGCTCATTCCTATTTACCATGTATACGTTATGCGGCCCTGGTTGTCCCCCTTCATTTTCTTCGAATAAGGGGTTTTGTCCTACGTGTTGGTAGGGTTGTACGGGCCCGCGAGCTGGGATTGCGACCGGTGGAATTGGTTCAATCCTCGGCAGAGGTGCTATCTCGTTTCGTGCTCCTAACACTGTTGTCAGACACCCCATCTGATGGGCTAACTCTTGGTTATTGACGTTGGTGTTCTGGATCAAAGGATTGAAGATCTCCCCCATTTGTCGAGATAACATATTAACCATCTCGTGCTGGCTATCGTCAAACTGCTGCCTGATAGCCTGAAGTGACCCTGAGTTCATGCCCGTGGGCAAGTACATTTGTGAACTTTGCCCCGTAGCAAAGCCGGGAGGGCTCACTCGATTTCCTAAGTTCATCATTGTGCCATTTGCCCCGAATGGAGGCATCCCAAAAGGGGGCACATTCTCGGAGAAAGTCGAATAATTGCCCTGCAAGCCATGCATCAACGATGTAGGCATGCCAAATGGCATATCTCTCGCAGGCGGAGGAAGGTTTGGCATAAAGGATGTTTGGGCCACGTTGGCCACTCCCCTCGTCACAGTTGGCACTGTGACGGTCTGAACCGTGGTAGAGATAGGTATCTCAGCCACGGCTGACATCGCTATACCCTTGGGTGGTGCTATGACGCCAAGAGTCGTTCCAGGAGGCAACTCCTCCTCATTGTTACTACTGCTCCCACCAGGGCTATTCTGATTCACCACATTGGATCCCTGTGGGGAGGTTCTACCTCGACTATTCGCCATACTTACTGTCCTACCACTTCTCAAGTGCATAAGACTAACTCGCGCAAGCAAGGACGAAAAACAAGTAACAAAAACAATAGAACTTCACACAAAACGCTTCTGTAAAACTTGGTTTTCACAAAAATGGTCCTACTGGGCGTGCCAATTTGTTTACCGTGATATTTGTTAAACAAACATCTTCCAAATTCGACTGGAAAAAGTTTAAGAGTGTTGCGAATTAAGGGTTCTTTTGGGAAAACGTCTTGCCAAAGCGCGTGTGAAATCGGGTTTTTCGACAACCGTGTGTCAAAGGATAAAAGGAAACAAAGATTTGAAAGCAAAACAACAATCAAAAGTGCTTGAAGATAAAATTTACTAATTAAAAGCTTTACATCAATCCAAACCCATAAAATCGACAGTAAATCTAACAAAAGCGACAATAACAACAAATTCGAAACTATCTAAGTGCAGGAATCGTAAACGGCTGGCTCGGCAACATACTCCTCCATGATCACGTTAGGCTCGTTGAGTCTCTTTGATGCAGACATGAGAGCTTTGTAGTGATTTTTAGAGCTGAGTTGGGAACCCCTTTTCTGAATTAGATTATCCTATTTATAGAGCTCCATGTCTCGCGTGTCCTTGGCGGTTTTCTTCCTTACTGGATGGGTTAGTGGGTCTGATTCCCCACGATCTGATGCTTGCCCAGGAAGTTCCATGCGTAGTGGTGAAAGTGGTTTTCTTCAACTGTTTCCTGGCCACGTCTATAGCCATCGTGGGGAGAAGCACACGCTTTTCCAACTGCTTCAGTCAATGCCGCACGTGGTAAACATGCCCGTGTTTGTAGCAACGGTTACCAGTGTCCCTTTATCGAATTCTGCTACCCATTTAACTTGGCGTATTTTCGTAATTCTCTTGGTCCATTTTCGACTGCCCCATGCGTTTTGGGCCAACACCATGCATTCCCAGCAATGATTCATAAACCGTCAAACAATGCAGACACTTTGGGACACCCTTCTCTTACTATATCTCTCTTTGTACTCTACACCCTTTGGGTGTACACAACTTCCACTCGGCCAAATTACAAAAAGAAAGGCTGGAAATATGTCAAGTAATTGGACCTATAATCATACACCTCAAAAACCTGGCCTAACCCATTTATTAAAAATGTCGGGCATTAATTAACTAAAAGTCTAGGCCTATGGTATATTTTTTTTGTCAAATGCCTATGGTATTAAAAGAGCATGTTTGGCTTTATAAGCCGACTAATTTACATAATAATAGTAGCCCATCAGTCTCTTTAAGAAAATATTTTATATAAACTAAGTTTGTAAAAAAGCTAGTAGGTCAGATTAGACTTTTTTTTTTGTCAATAGGTCAGATTAGACTAAATCTTTTTTTTTGGTCAAAAAAAAAAGAAGATTAGAATCAAGTTTGGGCCGCAAAAAGAAAAGACTAAATCTTAAGATTTGACATATAACAAATCAAGCTTGGGCCGCAAAATTAGAATGCAAGCATTGGGCCTTAACGAGTGCATGCTGTTAATATTGACAAATTAAGCAAACGCGTTGGCGTGATATAAACGAAGAGTGACGCTGAAGGACCTAATTTGACTCGTACCGTACCGGTTAAACGCAGAACCGTTTTTCGTCGGTGATGCATTGCATTTGACACCTTAACCACGAAGCAAATAATAAACAAGACGCGTGGTAGCGTGTCTGTCAATTCTATTTCCAATTCATCGCAATTTCCATTCACCTTCCTTCTCTCAACAAAACCCTTCCCCTCAAATTTTCACCTCACATTTTCTCTATCTAAACCCAACCCCCTCTCACTTTCTCTCTCTAAACCGTTACAACAAACAACCATGTCCTCCACCGCGCCACCCGTCCTCCCCGTCTCCAACACCCCTCCGGCATCCACCACCGTCGCATCTGCCGGATCCGACGCCCCTGCCACCTCCCCCGCCTTCCGCGCCCTCATCAACAACCTCTCCGAATCCCTCCGCAACGGCCTCTCTCAGCGCCGTCCCTGGTCGGAGCTCACCGATCGCTCCGCATTCTCCAAACCGGAATCCTTCTCCGATGCCACCCTCCGCGTCCGCAAGAATTTCTCCTACTTCCGCATCAACTACTACGCCGTCGTTTCGCTCATCCTCGCCGTGTCGCTCCTCACCAATCCGTTCTCGCTCATCACCTTGACCGGCCTTCTCGCTTCCTGGACATTCCTCTACCTCTTCCGCCCTGCGGATCGCCCTCTCGTTCTCTTCGGCCGCACCTTCACCGATTTCGAGACGCTCGCGATTCTCTCCGCACTGACGATCTTCGTCGTTTTCCTCACCAGTGTCGGTTCCGTCCTCGTCTCTGCTCTCATGCTCGGCGTCGCCTTTGTTTGCCTCCATGGCGCATTCCGCGTCCCTGAGGATCTCTTCCTTGATGAGCAGGAGCCCTCTCAGACCACCGGATTCCTCTCCTTCCTCCGCGCTCCTGCTGCCGTCGCCTCCGCCGCGGTTCCTTCCGTCACCGGTCGCGTTTGATTGAGGATCGCTTGGATCTGGTAGCGGTAACGTTGAATTTTGGTACCTGGAAGTGAAATCTATGCAGAAAATTAATTCCTGTTTTTTTTATATTTTTTTTTTATCAATTTTAAATGTTGAATTTCTTGATCTGTATTAACATATTCGATTATACATAGGATGAATATGAATCTTGATGACATTTGTACGGATCTTTGGTATTTTGATTTTGTAATATACAGCATTTGCAAATCTTGTTGATGGATCTATTGATTTTTACCTGCTTTTTCAATTTTCATCATCAACATTATCTATAGGTCCCTGAATTGTGTAGTTCTGTTTCAATGGATCTGAGTTTATTTTCATTTTTCCTTAATTTTAAGGCATAGAAATTAATCGTTGTTGTCGGTGCAGTTTGTTTGGTATGGTATTTCTGGTAGGAAAAAGTGTTGAAATAGTGAAAAAGCTTTGATGTATTCATTTTTGTTTTTGCCTAAAGATGGATGAACAATACAATGTTAGATAAAGCTGGATGAACATTACAATGTTAGATTTGTCACAAGGTGTATTGCTATGGAGTGAGTCATTAGGTTACTACAAGTTTAGGTGGTATTCGTATTAGTTTATCACCTTGTTCTGATGGTTGTTGGAATTGGAATGGAGAGTTTGTATTTGCCTTATTAAGGAGCAAGTCTTTTGATCCTGGAAAAATTTATGGTTTCTGAAATTCTCTTCTGCTGGTTTTTCTGGTGATTATTTATGCTTTTGTCGGTCCTTCCTATTCACGATTGAATTGGAAGATGAAGATGCCGGAAGAGAGGGAGGGGATGGAGGGAAACAAATTGAAAGCATACTATGACTATCCTTTGTGGGTTGAATGTGTGTTTGGAATCCATGTTTTTTCACCTGAAAAGTAGTTCTAGTTTGAAACTAACCCTCACAGCTTTTGGTCTGTTTGGGAGCCATTTATTTCATGGACAAACTTAACTGAGAAAATCTCCAATTGAAGGATTGCTTGTTAAATTCATTTTTCTAGTAATATTATGTAGAAATTGAGGTGCTCATGGGTCAATGTCCTTTGTTCTATTTCACTAGAACTCATTGTTTGGGAGAGGGGAGAGGAATTGATGATGTAAGTAGTCTGTGATGGAGCTCAACTTTTGATTCAATTTTTTTGGGGTCGTTTGTTCTATTCCACTTTAACTCACTGTTAGGGAGATGGGAGAGCAATTGGTGATGTAAATGGTCTATTATGGAGCTCAAGTTGATTATCTTTTAGGGTCAATGGTTTAGGCTACTAGCTAGTTGATAGTCCTTTGCTTTTGGTCAGCTAACAATAACAACAAACAAGTACTACTATAGTATCATTGGCTCAGGAAGGGAGAATGTGTGAAATTAAGAATTGAAGATGAGCGAAGAAAAAAGATAGTGAAAAAAATTGTAATTTAGGTTGATTGATACTATGAGAGAAATAAGAGAAAGTAGAGAGAAAGAAAATTCCCTTTATTGTAAGTTTATGTTGAAACTTATAAGGAATCTTAAAGATACAAATTGTTTTTTTAATTTTTATTGATAAATTGTTTGGATATATCATTTACGGAGTATAATTTTTTTGGTAACTTAATAAGAGTTATTTGACCTTTTCCTAAAAAAATATAAATGCAATCTAAAGTTGAAGTTTTATTCTTTTCAAAACAAAAAAAAAAGTTGAAGTTTTATTTTAAAGTGTTACTTTCTTCTTACATTTCGTTTCTTAATCGCTGTTCAAAAAGTTAAACACAATGCCTTCATTCTTAATCCTCTGCATTTCAATTTCTTAGCTTTCACTTCTTTGCCATGTTGGTCAAAACATAACCTGAAAATTATTAAAACGCATGGGTAAATTCACCAGAGATTCGTTGGTTGTTGTGACCGTGACAACTGAACATTTTTGCCCCAAAGTAAACAATTCACACCTCTTCTTCTCTGTTGTTTTTTCACTTATTCCATGCCAATAACAATGCATTTCATTTTCACACCATCATCCATCATGAATCATGAAAGCTTAGCTTCAGGTGGGTAATCCGTGTCACATTGATGACCCCACTTCTGTCACACATGATGCCTCAACCGTCATCAGAAAAAAAAATATTACGTTTGAAAAGTAAAAACACTTTTTAAGGCCCAAAAAAGATGACAGACCAAAAGAAGAAACCATCATTATGAATTACCAACATTACCCATATGAAGTACATCAAAAGCATTCTAACTCAAGGCTAGTTCAGGTAATTCAAACTTCATCCTCTGTGGCATTAACACATTTTCTCACATAGTATAAAATATTCATGATGGTGTCACATTGAGCAAAACGTGGCAATGGAGCCCATCCCATATGAGTGAAATTATCCATGAAGGAAAGACCAAGTCAAGTCCAATGAAATGTAGCCGTTGGAGTAACCAAACCCCAGCTCTGATCACGGTCTCTTATGTCCCCAACCCAACCCGTTATGCATAGCAGATACATAATAATATCATAATAATGTAAAACTAGCCGTTACTATTAACAAATTTCCAACCTTTGACCCATTCTCCTACCTCATTTCATTTATTATCCTCTCCCTTAAACCATAACCCACTTAATTTAACTTTCCTCACTCACATTGCTTCATCAGAATCATACTCCATTTTTTCTTCACTCTCTCACTTTTTCCTTCCTCCACTTTCTTCTTGTTCTTCATTGTACTTTCTGAGCTAGATAAGCCTGATAGGTGAGAATTGTAGAGAGAACACATAAACAAAGAGAGTGGAAAACCTGCTGTTTATTTTCTTATAGCCATTGTTGTTCTCATTCTCATGGGAAACAATAGTTGGCATGTCAAACATTTCCAATCTGCAAATGGTGATGATAGAAGGAACAACTTGAGGAGGAAACATGAGGGAAGTTTCATATACTTGGCATTTTCTCTGTTTCTTCTGCTAGCTCTGGCTTCCACCATTCAACCTGTGTCAGGAAGTTTGTGGGATGGGGTGGTTGTTACTGAAGCTGATTTTCAATCTCTGAGGGCTATTAAGCATGAGCTGATTGATCCTAAAGGGGTGCTGAGAAGCTGGAATGACAGTGGTTTGGGTGCTTGTTCAGGTGGTTGGGCAGGGATCAAGTGTGTGAATGGGGAAGTTATAGCAATTCAGCTTCCATGGAGAGGGTTGGGTGGTCAAATCTCTGAGAAAATTGGGCAGCTTCAAGCTCTTAGGAAGCTCAGTCTCCATGACAATGCTATTTCTGGTCCTGTCCCTATGGCTCTTGGCTTTCTTCCTAATCTCAGAGGAGTGTACCTCTTCAATAACAAGCTTTCAGGTTCTATTCCTCCTTCTCTTGGCAATTGCCCCATGCTTCAGTCTATTGATGTTAGCAACAATTCCCTCACTGGTAAAATTCCTAACAATTTAGCAAACTCCACTAGGATATACAGGATCAATTTGAGCTTTAATTCACTTTCTGGCTCCATTCCTACCAGTTTCTCCATGTCTCCTTCTCTGACTATTCTTGCTCTCCAACACAACAATCTCTCTGGTTCCATCCCAGATTCTTGGGTTGGAATAGGAAAGAAAGCTTCCCAGCTTCAAGTTTTGACCCTTGATCACAATGTCATTTCTGGAACTATCCCAGTTTCTCTTAGCAGGTTGTCTTTGCTTGAAAATGTTTCTTTGAGTCATAACCAGATTGCAGGATCTATTCCAAGTGAACTAGGTGCACTTTCCAGGCTACAAAATCTTGATCTCTCAAACAATGCCATCAATGGCAGCTTCCCTGCTAGCTTCTCTAACCTCTCTTCTCTTGTTTCATTGAATCTAGAGAAAAATCAACTTGAAAGCCATATCCCTGATGCTCTGGACAGGTTGCACAACCTTTCTGTGCTTAACCTGAAGAGCAATAAGTTCAATGGTCAAATCCCACCAACAATTGGAAACATATCAAGCATTAGGCAAATTGATTTCTCTGGAAATAAATTTGTTGGAGAAATTCCAGATTCCCTTGCCAAACTTGCAAATCTCAGTTCATTCAATGTTTCTTATAACAACCTCTCTGGTCCTGTCCCATCCTCACTTTCCAAAAGATTCAATGCTAGCTCATTTGCAGGGAATCTTGAGCTCTGTGGGTTCACCAGTTCAAAACCATGCCCTGCACCCTCTCCTCATATTCTTCCAGCTCAATCACCAGAGTCAACTTCTAAACCCCACCATCACAGAAAATTAAGTACCAAGGACATAATCCTCATAGTAGCAGGTATTCTCCTGTTGATTCTACTATTACTGTGCTGCTTGTTGCTGTGTTGTTTGATCAGGAAAAGAGCTGCTTCAAGCAGAAAGAGTGACAAGACTGCTAAGGCGACAGCATCTGCTAGGAGTGTTGACAAAAGTGCCCCAGGTGGTGGTGATGTGGAGTCAGGAGGTGAAGCTGGTGGGAAACTGGTTCACTTTGATGGGCCTTTTGTGTTCACTGCTGATGATCTTTTGTGTGCCACTGCTGAGATAATGGGAAAAAGTGCATTTGGAACTGCATACAAGGCAACACTAGAGGATGGGAACCAAGTTGCTGTGAAAAGGTTGAGGGAGAAGACCACTAAAGGGCAAAAAGAATTTGAAGCTGAGGTTGCTTCACTTGGCAAAATCAGACACCCAAATCTCTTGGCACTCAGAGCCTACTATCTTGGACCCAAAGGAGAGAAGCTTCTTGTCTTTGATTACATGTCTAAAGGAAGTCTAGCATCATTCCTTCATGGTAAGTACTAAGCATAATTAGAATACATGTCTTATAAGTTAGAATTTAATTTACATGCAGTGACGATATAAAGAGTTTTATCGCAGATATCCAATTGTATTTTGCCATGTTTCATTTTTGGTATTTACTTATGATTTGTCAATATAGTGAATCCTGATTGATTGGATGTATGTCTGTGTAAATTTTTTTGCATAGTTATTAAAACTATAAGTTAGTATTTAATTTTATCTCTTAATTTGTTCTGTAATTACTTTTGATATTGATATTTGTACATATATGCAGCTCGTGGGCCTGAAATTGTGATTGAATGGCCAACAAGGATGAAAATAGCAATTGGAGTCACTAATGGGCTGTGCTATCTCCATAGCCAAGAGAATATGGTACATGGGAATCTCACATCCAGCAATATACTATTGGATGAGGAGACAAACCCTCATATCACAGATTTTGGTCTTTCAAGGCTAATGACAACTTCAGCCAATAGCAACATCATAGCTACAGCAGGGAATCTTGGATACAATGCACCAGAGCTTTCAAAGACTAAGAAACCTAACACAAAGACTGATGTGTACAGCCTTGGTGTCATAATCTTGGAGCTTCTAACTGGTAAACCACCTGGGGAACCAACCAATGTCATGGACTTGCCTCAGTGGGTGGCATCAATTGTGAAAGAGGAGTGGACAAATGAAGTGTTTGATTTGGAGCTCATGAGGGATGCACCAGCCATTGGGGATGAGTTGCTTAATACATTGAAATTGGCTCTGCATTGTGTGGATCCATCTCCAGCTGCTAGGCCTGAAGTTAAGCAAGTTTTGCAGCAATTGGAGGAAATCAAACCAGAGTTGGTTCCAGAGGATGATGGAACTAAGGCCCAAACAACTGAATAGTTAGTTTATTTTGAGAGTGTGTCAAGAAAGGAGACATTTTGATTACTTGAATTACCAGAGAAAGGATATATGTTTTTATTCTTTATTTATTTCTTCATTAAGTTTATATGTATATAGGTGTGAGGATTTGCTTACATTATTAAGTATTCTTTTTAACTAGGTGAATGAATAAGGTATGTTTTCATTCTCTGTTTAATTAAATATTTTTTTTACTTGATACAGTGATGTTTCATTTGATTCAAAAGAAGAAAAAAGAATTTAATCGAAGGAGTAAAAGAAGATTGTACTGCATGCACAAGTAATGTGCCAACTCCTATTATGCATACAGCATAATAGAGCAGAATGTGCCAACTCCTATTAGATTGAGAGGCTACTAACTCCTCAATAGAATTCTCATTTGTATTGATGTTGTATTGCTTATTATTATAACAAGTAAATGGGACAATTCTTTCAATAAGTTCAATTCTTTTAAGAAATCAATTGATTTCTAAAGATAACTCAAGAAATCCAACTTTCATCCAATTTAAAAGAACCCATTTATGGTTCTCTGATGTGACTCAGTGTATATACTATTCATGTGTTCATGAGATGGCTCAAATTCTTAATCTTTAATATATTTACATTACTTGAATGGTTTTATCCATTAAATTTGTGAAGATGAGAATTAGAGTCCATATTCAATCAATCCACGAGGGACAAGGTTAGAACAAATCTAAAACTTGTTTCACATTTCATTGTTCATATACCATATTTTCAAAATCCCGACATAAAAATCCTTTGGTCTTAACAAACATATTATTGGAATACTGTAACGTTTCCGTATCAGGTGAATTAGTGGGTCAAATGACATACAAAATTTCTGTCGTAAATTGCCTCGTTCCATTAAAGCCATTTCAAATAAGAAAATACCTAAAAATATTCCCCTTAACCAAGCAACAGTTACCAAGCAGCAATTAGAGAGAAGCAAGCGCCACAAGAGAATACTCATTTTATAAACACATGCAATTCTCAATGTAAGACACACATAGTATTAGTACATGACTCGCAGACAAGGGAGGTTTGTACAACCGATCTTGTATGCCAAATTCTTTTATGAAGAGATACCATGGAAAATCCAGATTACATAAAGTCCATTTAGAATTAGCGCTTCATCTCGCGAAGCAAATCATTATGAAAAAAAAAAAAGAGATAAGTTCTAACCACAATGAAAACCTAACCTTTCAATGAAAACTTTATGGCATCCAATAGATCGAGCAACTAAAACCACTCTAGTTCAAGTAGACCTGCCAAATTCATGAAATCCAAATGCATAAGTAATGGGGTTACTCACCGACAGAAAAAAAAATCATTGATGATACAAACAAATCATGGTGATACGTGGTACCATCTCTATTAAAGAGCACGAACAAAACCATCTATATATAACTAATAATATAAGATAAGACATGAGATTCCCTCTTTTCAAAGATGTAGTTGTAAGATAAAGTTTAAAAATGCACATAATACTTTATCCTAAAAGTATCTAAATAAGTAAAACTGATTAAATCTATTAGAACCCTTATATCTATATATATATAAGTAAAACACACTTGAACCATTACATTAAATACATTAGTAAAGATTACATGTATTATAATGCATTAAGTAATAACAAATTATCTTTGTAATAAATATATTAAATAATAAGATTAAAAACTGAAAAAAAAAAATTGTATTATCAAAAGCTATTCAACTACCTACATTAAATATTCACAAAAATACCTATATTAAATAATAATAATTATAATTTAAAAAAAAAATAACTTGAGTTGACAAATATTAAGAATTAAAATTAATTAATTATAAAGGCTTAATAGCTCTTTTGGTCCCTCACTTATCACGATTTTGCACTTTTGGTCCCCAATAAAAAAATTAGCACTTTTGATCTTCAACATTGCTTAATTCTTTGCAAAAATATCCCTATTTGAGACTAAAGCGGCAAAAGTGTGTAATTGTGAGGGACTAATTTTGCTAATTTTTTTCTAGAGGGACCTAAAGCGCAAAATCGTGATAAGTGAGGGACCAAAAGAGCTATTAAGCCAATTGTAAATAATATTTATAATTAATTAATGTAGATAAAGTAGATTTAAAATTAATAAATATTTTTTATTAAATAATTATTGATAGTTAAAATTATCATAGAGTAATATTTCTATTTAATTATATATATGATGATAAATAAATTAAATATATTTAAAACTAAGTTTAAATTAGGAGATATATATTAAATATATATATATATGTTATGTATGTCATGTTAGTTATAAAAAATAATAGAATAATTAAATTAAATTTATTTGTCAAAATAGTTTAATTTTATAATTTTGATTTCAAATATATTTTCTAATAATATTTAATATGAGTTCATAGCCTCCTATTAGGTTTATCGTTGTTGCACTCATCTACAATAGACTAAAAATGTAGTATACAGTGAAGTATTTAATAAACTTCCTAAATGAAATTATATTTGATATAGCTACAATATTTCTTCATGGATAAAAAATAACAATCATTCTTAACCAACTTTCACTTTTGCACATTATTATGGTACACGAGTTTAAGAATTTTTTTAACTAAGTCCTTATAATTTATTTGTGTTAACCACATGTATCCTCTACTGAGGGAATCAAGTTCTATCAAGTGTAGTGAAAGCTAAAGGTCTATCATAAAGTGCATTCCTTAAGGATGAAATCTCAGGGATCTAAAGATTTAATTTTAACCACTGTAATAGACATTCACTAGGTTGAACGATTTGTGTTTGCAAAATTGTCTTATGAGGTTTTATAATATTTTACTTTCTTTAAAACTATAAAATTTTATCGAATAAGATAAATTATTATCTTAATTCATAAATAAGTTAAAAAATATATTCTCTCACAAACTGCATATTAACTAATTAAATACTCATTATGCAATAAATAATATAACTTTTATATGTGTCACTAAGAATATGTTTCGACATTAAACTTTCATTAGCACACTTCCCATAAAGTTTCAACTGAAAACACTACTTTTATGGCCAAAACATGAAAGCAAGAGATAAATACAACTTTATAAAAGTAGTTTTACTTTTATAGATAACTTTACACAAACACTAACTAATATACTAAAAAATTAGTGTACAATAATTTTTTTACTGAGCTTTATTAATGTAATTACATTACATATATTTATCATATTCTTAACTATCTACTATTCAATAATATTTCATATTACATAAATTATTTTTACAAAGAATAGACACATAACTTAAAAACAAACCCGTGCAACGCACAGGTTTAATTTCTAGTATTATTGTATTTTGGATTTGATTAAGTATTTGTTTAAGTAAAGTTTGAAATGTAGGTTAGTTTCATGTAACTCGTGTTTGTTGTATGTATCGTGACGTTTCTTCTATAAAAGGAGAATATTTTCTAAACTTGTTTGCTCAGTATAACATATCTTTCTAAAGAATTTCTCTTATCTCTAAAATCTGAGTTATCATGTTCACACTACAAGGACTCTACACGTCTCAGTAGAGTATATATTGTACATTAGAACGTTTCTAACAAATGAACAATGTTACAAATATCTCTATATTATAAGAAGAACATGGTCATGAGTAATTCTGACTCGAACTTTTGGAATCCCTGTAATTCGACTAATATTTACCTTGATTTGGGAAAATATTTTGCAAATCTCGTGATATGTGAGACTTTCAATGAGTTAGTACCTTTTTATTTACACATTCATCTCAGTTGAAACATAACTTTACATCAGCTTTCCAATTTTCAAGGCGCAAAACTCAACAGAGTTCAATTATCGGGTTGAACGTTAACGTTATATCCCCAACAACAATTCAAATTAGGTATCAAAGCATCTTCATTGAGTTCATTCTCCAAAACAAGAAAGGAAGCTCAAGGAAGAATATGCATTAACAAAAAAGACAACAATCTAAAATCCTAATCCAATCATGCTCACTCCTTCTATTCTTCCCTATTTATAGTATACCCACATCCACTTATAACCACCATTTTTTTCCATCTATCCCTCTCTTTCTTTCCTTTCTCACTAGTTTATCACACCAAAATGGTCTTACACCAAACATAATGGGTGAAAAATTTCTCAAAATTTACCTAAAGTGTAAATGTAACCAGTTAAAAACAACACGATCCCTGAAAAAGTTAAGGGTTGTACTTGTTGCAGTGTAAAGCAAAACACTTCACACAACACAAGATCTCTCTCTCTCTCTCTCTCTCTCTCTCTCTCTCTCTCTCTCCGCCATGGACGATCCACCGTTGCAGAACATCGCAATTTCCGGGCCCACACTAGCCTCCCTCATCCAACGCTTCTCCACCGCGCCCTCCGCCATCGACGGCCTCCTCTTCGGCCACGTCACCCACGTCACCCCTCTCAACCTCTCCGACGACTCCGACACCGACTCCTCCACCCTCCTCGCCACCGTCACCGGCTTCCTCTCCTCCCCCTCCTTCCATGACTCCACCGGCGCCGTCAACCCCTCCTCCCTCCTCCGCCTAATCCCCCCCTCCTCCTCCCTCATAGGCTGGTTCTCCGCCCGCCGTAGAACCCCTCTCCGCCCCTCCATGCGCGAATTCTCCATCACCTCCTCGCTTTCCTCCCTCTCCCAATTCTCATCCCCCATCGAAAACTCCCCCCACCATCGCTTCAACCCTTCCCTCTTCCTCCTCCTCGCTTCTCCCCCTTCTGACCCAACCTCCTCCCATGTCCACACCCATGAGTACCGCGCCTACCAGTTCCGCCGCGCCGCCCTCTCTTTCGACGCCAAATCCATCAACATTGTTAACATTGGACCGGCTTTTCGCGGCCATTACGGCTCATTCAGCCCTAACTCTCCGTTACCGGCCCTGAATTGCCGCCTCCGGGGCTCGCCGATGAAGGGCGACGACGGCGACGAGCGGCTCAGCGAGATGAAGCAGGCTGCAAAGGATCAGAGGGAGCTTGATGCCTGTGTGGAGGGGTTTGAGGTTGGGAGGTTAAGCAGTTTGATGGGTTCAGAGGCCACTAGTTATACTCAGGGCTTGGAGGATTTGTACCAGAAAATGCTTGTCAAGATTGAGACCTTGACTAGCTTGGTGGAGAAGAGTTCTGCTAAGGTTCTTGAGCAGGTTAGCTTTTATTTATTTATGATTGTTGTTGTTGTTGTTAATGCTGAACATTTATATAAGCTGTGATGATCTTCATTAGAATGTAGTGGTTCAAATGTAGGGATGGTTATTGGATAGAAGTAAATTGAAGAACTATTGGTTTTATTTAGAAATAATGTTATCAAATTGGTAGTTTTACTTTTTTGATGATTGATTTTTTCTTGTAGTATGGAGCGAAGTAAAGTTAAGTTGTGAGTGGTTTTAGAGTTTGGATTTATGGTCTCTGCAACGCAGCGTCGGTCATCTTAATGGTAGTCAAAATCCTGATTTAATCCCTTAATCTTAGGATTATGCGATTAAAATTCACCTCAGTGATAAAAAAATCTATTGCATAATCCTTTTCTGGCTAAATCTGACCTTACATGCGATTAAGCTCGGCTCATGTAACGCGGGTTTGATCGCTTCCTAATCTTGATCCGTTTCGCGAAACCCCTAATTTGTTTAGCAGCCGAGAGACCCCTTCTCATCTCCCCCACTGCACTGTCGATGTTGCTCCTCCACCATTGATGAGAGGCTGGGACTTGGGTTGGTAAGCCAAGTGGTGGTGCTGTGAATGAGGCTGGTTTAGTATGTCATTCCTATTAATTACGTTTTATGGCTTACGTGTTTTGAGTACAACTTTATTTGAGTGTTTTTAGTTATTTAAAATGTTCTATTTGTTATTTATGTAATTTTATATGCGTATGTCCACATATAGGAATTTTGCTTAATCTTACGATTAACATCCACCTCCCTGATTAAAGGCATAATCCCCGATTTTGACTACTTTGCTCATCTTATGAATTGTTAGTGATTCTAGATTAGGGATTAGTTTAGTTGCTGTACCATCCCGGAATAATGGGTACAAGTTTTTACAAGCTGACTCTCATTTTTGGGAATGGGTATAAATCCTTAGCGTCTAGGAAATTCTGAAGTTAACAAGTATAAGTCTCCAATGACCAGACTATTCGTGGGAAAACATATATAAATCCCTAAAGATGGTGCCACTTCAAGGACAACTGGTATATATCCCTCAATAAGCACAAGTTTTAAATCCCTGTAGACTGTATTTCCTGGGATGACTGGTTACAAGTTAAGTTCCTTAAAGGCCTAATGTAAATTTGTCATACCTTATTACCTATCTCTGAAGACCGGTAGTATGAGCTCAAGTCAAAATAGCTAATGCTGCTATTGACGCGGGTTCAGCCTGCAAGAGTTCATAATAAAATCATAACTGGAAAGCAAGGTAAAAAATTTAATGGGACAGTGACACAAAAGGTGATTAACTTCTCTAATATTGTTTAGGAGATTTTTGGAGGGAAGAAGAGGGGATGGCTTTTTTTTTTTAATAATGAGAATTATATAACATTTATGATAATAAATAAATAATTAGTACACTATGTTTATGCTAATTTATCATTTCATCACCCTTTATTTTAAAAAAGTTATCAAATTATAAACTATTTATTTAAAATAAAAAATATGCCTTCCCCTTAACCTCCTCTCAAATAACCTTTATAGAACTCCAGATAACTAGGCATAAACTCAAACATGATGCTCTCTGAAACTTGAAAAGACAAGTTTAGGGTGACGAGAAATTCAATGCTCTCTTAAACCCAATATGACATGCTTGGGGCTTTATACTGTATGAGGTCCTTTAGTAGAACTTCATCAGGAGACCTGAGGGTTGTGGACAGTCCGGGGCTAGACTAAGAAGGATGTGGTAAAATTTACAACCCACACTCCTGGCCCATAGTCATGGGTGCAAAGCTAATTGCCAGTTTCCCCTTTAATGAAAAAATGACCCGAAATGTAAATGGTCGACTAGAGCAGGCATATCGTACTTTAGGTAGAATGAGGTCAGTGTAATCATCTGAGCTTTAGCTCGGAGTAAGACTTTGTTGAGACGTGGCTTCTTTAATTATATTGATAATTAGTGATTTAGAATTTATATGGGCCTCAGAAAATTATTGAATGTTATGCAGTAAATAACTGGAGTTTGATTTTTCTATTATCAACTTTGAGCAGGAAAATCTTAACAGGAAGTTGAAACACAAAATCTTGAGATCTACTGCCTCAGAATAACTATCTTAAATGCTGGTGATCCCTTCTGTTCTTTCAGTTTAAGGTAAGTTTTGTTTTGTAATCTTGTATTTTAGTTTCAATTTTTATTTTTAAGCAATCTTGAATAAATAAGTAATTCATCCACCAAAGAAATACAGAGAACATCAGCTATGTTGGTCTATCTCTCTGTTGAGTCTATTCATACCCGTTTGGTTGTAGATTGTTAGCAGCTCTGTATGGTAGTAGTTCTTATTTTTTAAGTTCTCCACTTTGCACAGAAAAACTGGAGTAATCAAATTGAAATGTGGTTCCCATTCTTTAATATTAGACCTTTCTGCTAGTTCTCTTCTTGAACCAATTTTTCTTCAACGTCTTCTGTACTACAACTTTGAGAAATTTATTTGTTTTTGTGGACTTCATTTTTTAAAGTAATTTGAGTTCCAGGCCAGATTAGTATCTATTAAACTATTTGGATTAAGGGCTGACTAATCCCCCTAATGTCCATGACACTGATTAAATCGTAAGATTTTGTCTATGGATTATGGACTGACTAATCCCACCAATGTTGGGCATCGGTTATGACACTGGTGAACTTATAGGATTTAGTCTTTAAGGTATGGAAAAAGGAACAGAAAATAAAATAAAATTGTATTGATATGATATATTGGATTTGATCTTACAAAAGACAAAACACTTGGGAGGGGCCATTGTAACACTGTAACTAATTGAACAATAGTAATTTAACCAACAGTTCCGTGTAGTGAATTGGTTAGTCATTGGGAGGGGGAGCCCTGGAATTCCCTAGGGTTTAGTGGGTTCTTTTTGTATTTCTCATCTCTTTTTTACATTGGCATAGGATTAGAGATTAGAGTTCAGTAATAATATCATTCTGTACTAAGCCATATGTACCAGTTCTTATGGTCAAGGCAGTATGTAAGTTGTTAACCTTGTGCAGAATTCTAGTTCAATACTAATCATAGTGCTACCAGTAAAATGTCCCTTTTTAGGACTCTTTGTGGGTAAGATCCTCCCTGCTACAGTGCTACTCAAGGGTACCACTATCCCCTCGAAAAGATTGAAGAAGTGAATCTGTTAACTAAGCAAAGGGATGAGAGGCTAGCTGATTTAAGGACAAACTTACTCAAGGCTAAGGATATGATGCGGGTTGAGAAGTCATTTTTGCAGCAGGAAATACTTCAAGTTGCAGCCTGATAGAAGGAAATCCTTGGCAAGAGAGATGAATGTTCGAAAAGCTGAATTAAAATCGCATAAAAAATAAGCTACTACAAACAGTAGCTTTCGAAGATTACACAATTTCTTTTGTGAAAAACTCAAAACCAAACTGTGAGAAACTCTGTACTAGACTCTATGGTTCCCCTACAAGGGTTATGGACAGAATCGGCAAATTAGCATATAAGCCGGAGTTTCCTTCTCAAACCGTTTATGGGATCGCCCATCAATGGCCCACCTGCAAATGTGTGGGCAGGAGGGGGGTGTTAAGGTCCCACATTAACTAGAGCAAAAATAATCCTTTAAATTCTCAATCCTGAGCTAGCTTTTGGATAAATCACAGCTCGTGCCTGCAAATAAATCTACTCATATGATATGTCATATCACTTACGTCCAGTAGCTCCATGAAACTCACTGTCATGTTTATTATGTAAACAAATGTATGCATGCATTGCATTATTTTTGGGGGCATGGTCAATCATAGATGTTAACAAGCTTATGTTTTGCGTGGCACAAAACAGAGATGAGCAATGGACAATTTTCAGTCTTCCGTGCCTGACCTGGATCATCAAAAACAAGAATATTTCTGTTTGGACTTCTGGGATGAGCCTGTGGTATATGCAGTCCAGCAATTGTAGATGTTGTATTTTACTTTTTGGTGGCTCTTCAAGCTGTGAAGCAGGTAGTGATTGTGCAGGGTGGTTGAATGATTTGGTCCTCCATGTAAGAAAGCTCTTGATGTTTTCTCTCCCTACCCTGTGGTGGCATTGGTTTCATTAATGATATGCCAACTGTATTCTGTATGTGTTGAGCGTTGCTTTTTTTTAATCCCTTTATTGATTTCTATAATTAGCTTTACATGTTAAGCTGCTTTGTTGTTTTTGCAAGCTCAGTTACAAGAGGGAAGTAAAATCAACATGCTTTGTGGATTATTGTTTTTTTTTTGAAGGTGTGGATTATTGTTAAAACAAATGCAAATTTATCACTTTACTCCAATTGTCAGATATTTGTGGTACGCCTAGGGCCTTCACCCTCGCTGTAAAGTGTAAACTGTGAACTTATAGCTAAATTTACACCTACCTTATTTTCAGAAAATGGACCCTATTTAGTGTGTTAAATTTCTAGCCCCCATCACCCAATTTTCCACCATACCCAAACATAATAAACTTCAAAATACTCTTGCAAAATAAACCCATTTACCTTTCCCTCTTTCCCCTTCACTCTCTCACACTCTTCCACCTATGGTGCTGTGTTTTGTTGGGATATATCTATGTTTTTACATTCCGGGTTATGAATCTCAAAACATTAAAAACACTTCTCGGGTTTTCTAGTTCCCATAAGTGTTGAGATTTGTGTTCCGAGAATTGGAAAACTCGGAATTCATTTACATTTATACTTTCAAATTCCCGGTTCTATATCTTGGAATGTTAAAATCACTTCCCATGTTCAATTTTCCTGAATTACTGTGATTTGTGTTTCGGAATTTGAAAATCTCGAAACCTATTTCATAAACTTACAATTACATTTATATTTTTATATTTCGGTTTCTAAATGTCGGAATGTTAAAAACAATTTTCCGGTTCTAAATCCTGTAATGTTTAAATATTGGGGTTAATATAATATTTTACTACCTTAAATTAAGTGTTAGGGGTGGGAAATTAAACTCTCCTATTTCTATATCTAAAAAAGTAAATAATGTAGAGTGGTTTGTTTTTTTAAACAAATGTTGAGTAGTTTCACGGTCGTCTACCGCGATCGATTTTACTTGACAATTTTTATTTAAAATAAAATATAAATTAAAATTTTTGAGATAAAGCAATTGTAATATATGTGAGTCTGAAAAGTTGCATAATATTTGAATTTATTTTATAGTATATAGTAAAGGTTTGATTAAGTTTATGGGAAATTTATGGTACGCCAATATTTTCTGAGTTTTATTATTACTAATTTCTATGTAATATAAAACATTATTAAGTAATATTTTTAAAAGTTATTAATTTTGTTAGCATAGACATTTTCCCCGTTGATTGATGAAATTATGTATTTAAAAAATAATGTAAATTATGGTAAAATTATTTATGTATTCATTGAAAAAAATAAAGAAATAACTAATCTCTATATAATATAAAAATTCATTATTTAAGAATTTTTCAAAATATATAAATTTTAGTAGCATATATATTTTTCCCGTTGATTCATGAAATTATCTATTTAAAAATTATAAGATAAATTATTTAAATAATTTATCATTTATTAGTTAACCAAAAGAGTTCAATATAAATCAAAATATTTAGTTAAAAACGGAAAAATATTTTTATTTTAAAAGTTAATGTAAATTAACTCTGTAAAAGAAGATATAAATAATCTCTATATAATATAAAAATTCATTATGTAAGAATTTCTAAAAAATATAATTCTTGTTAGCACGAACATTTTCCCCGTTGATTTATGAAATTATTTATTTAAACCCTAAAAATTAATTTCGTTAAATAATTTATTCGTTAACAAATACTTTAAAAAATAATAAAATTATTTAGTAAAGTTAAAAATTAATTTATCGTAAAAGTTATTTTAAATTAAGTATGTACAAATGAATATATTTTGTGAGAATTAAAAATTATATATATATATATATATATATATATATATATATATTTGCTAGAAAAGCTGGGAAATCCTTTATAAAGGATAAGATAGGAGGTCAACCCAATCAAAAAAGTGGAAACAACACCTCCCAGGTGTATGTAATATAAATATTCTTTGTGTAAGAATTATTTTTAAAAATTATTAGCAAGGACATGTTCCCCGTTGATTAATGAAATTATTTATTAAAACGTTGAAGGATAATTTATTTAAATAACTTATTAGTTAACCAAAATAATTTAAATTGTACTGAAATTGTTATTTAAACTTTGAAAATATAATTTTATAATAAAACTTAGTGTAAATTAACTATATATAAAGGAAGATATGTCAATCCATATATAATATAAAAATCCATTATGTAAGAATTTTTAAAAAATTATTATTTTAGTTAGCATTGATATTTTTCCCGTTAATTAATGAATTTCTTTTTTTAAAAGTGAAATTATATACTTAAACATTGAAGAATAATTTATTTAAATGATTTATTAGCTAACCAAAATAATTTATTAGTATAGGAGTTTTTTTTAAGAAATCATATTTGTATCGCACACTTAAGTTGATCAAATAAATTTTTGAAGTAATTCTATGTTTATTTGAGATTCTGGTTGGAAAATTTTAAATTTAAAAATTTAATAATAAACCATATAAGAATCGTTATTTGACAATATAACCATGTAAGTATTTTTGTTAAACTCAAGTCAGATTTTAAATAAGTTATTTCTAAAAAAAGTAAGGGAGAAGAATAGCTAAAAAATGAAATTGTAAGATTAATATAAATTATAGCGACAACTAAGAACAAACATGAGAAATCCAATTATAAGTATATACTAATAATGACCAAATAGAAAGCATTCTTTGGAGTGAGCCAATATTTTCCATAAATCAATGTTGTACTTGAAGAACCATCTACTCCTATTAATGGCTCTACCATAACAGACCATTATCTTCATCATCATGCCTAACAATCTTGTTCCACATGCTCTCCTTCTTTCTGCAATAACACAATCAAACATTATAGTGAAAACTAAAATCATCTCTACAAATAGATCAACAATATGATAGTTAAACTATGAAATCCTGATTATGGAGTAGTATAACACTGATCAAAATAACTAAGAATAAGAAAGTAGCATCACAAAGTTGACATTAAAGCACAATAAGTTAGCAACTATAAAATAGAACCAATAATTAGGACGGGAAACGCAACACTGGCTATAAAACAATAAAGCAAGAGCATGAACCTATTATACTCAAGGATGGTGTTTGCAATGTAGTCTATGGAGAAGATAAAAAAAATGAAGCAGTGAAGCCGGCCCCTGTAAAATTCGTAGAGCATAAGACAATAAGTTTTCACTAAGAGGCCTGAATTTTTTTTAGTAAGCAAACTAAGAGGCCTGAATAATTGAGGAATTAGAATGATTAGTACAACCAACATGGCATTCCAGATTTCAGAAGCAAGCCAGATGGTACTTCCCATGACTCTTTCAAAAAGCAAGCATTCAGATGGTACTTCCCATGGCTCTTTCAAAACAGTGAGAGCAAGAGTAAAGAGCATTATCCATTAATATAACACAAATAAGCTCAAAGATGAAGGCTTCAAAATCTCAAAAATGCAGCAGCATCCAATTAAGTTGCATATATCACTAAGCAATTATCAGTCAATAAGGTACTTATCCAATTAGAGAGAACATTAGAAACTACATGAGGTTAGTCATGACAACACAAAAAGTTCTAATTACCAAAATAGCAGTTCGTAACAATTGTTCCTTTTGGACCAAAGTAGCACATTGAATATAAAACTGGTCCAGCAATAATCATAAACAAAAGCTAAAAAATACTAATTTATAGGCTTAGGAAAAAGAATCAAACCTTAAATCGTAGTGAAAATAGAGTGAACAAACTGAACTAATAAAGAGAGAAATTAGAAAGAAATTGAACCTCATTTTTCATCATGCTTTAGCAAGTGAAACAAATTCAGGTTAAGGAACAAAAAGAAATAAAAACAAACAAAGATAACTAATTGCGGAAAAAAGAGATATAATTGTAGATTCCAAGTAGCGTCTTGAACTTGCTTACCTACTATAGTGCGTGAGGATGATCTAGCAAGAAGCAGGTAGCTAGAGGTTTTCAAGCAATGAATTAAATACATGAAGGAACATTAGGTTTTTCATCACTTCTTTTTTGGAATAAATCTGTGCTACCAAATTTTGACACTAAAAACTGAAATGAAAAGAAAATGCAACATTAGAGAGATCAGTTAAGGACACCCAAGTCATAGTCAAAATGAGTTTGTCCTAAGAACACATCTAAATGAAGGGGTTCACCATTTGCACACTAAAAGGATGCAAATATTCGTAGAGGGAGCAAATAACAATGCACCAACTAAACCAAACCAGTATTAATATAAATAGCAATGAAAGCTTTTGAAAGGTGTCAGAAAAACTTTGACCATTAAAATTAAGACCTGCTAAAGAAAAAACACAGCTATTAGAACCAAAGCAATCTGACCAGCAAGATCAATACCTGCCATTGAAAAACATATATAGCTTTAGAACAAAACCAAAATTTTAAAAATAAAAATAAATCTTCAAAATACAGCAACCTAACCTGCAAGGACTTGCCATATATCACAGTCTTCCACATTTTTTAAACAGTTCTCTGCCTGCAAATGCAATGAGTCATACCAATCCAACATATGACAAAAAGAGTTCAATTGATACTGTGCACTACCTAAGACAAGTTGAAATTTAGAAATAAAAATACCTCTAAGAAATTGTCCCTCCTGCAAGTAAAGGAAAACGACATTAAGCAAAAGAAGCAGAGTAAACATCAGTAACATCATAGTAACCGGAAAGGGGAAGAAAAAAGAGATCGAAGATTCAGCATGACAGAGTTTAAGGAGAAGGAAGAGAGAAGCATATTTTCAAACTAATTTGATGTGTGAAAGCATTTGATGATGGTTTCGGGAGAAGACGAAACACTCGGTTAAGTTTAACCAATAGAGCTCAGGAAGAGAAGGGAATAAAATAAAAACTGAGCAAATGGTTTGAGGAGAAGAAGAAACACTGCTTTAGGAAGAGAAGAGACGAAAAAATTAAAGGTGGAGAGAAGAAGATGATTTTGAGTTGAATCTGAAATTTTAAAAACAGAGGAGAGAAGGTGCGTTTTTGTTCTGCAAATGAGTGTTGGAAAAGGAAACAAATATTACTCCCTCCGGTCCTATTTATAAGCAACAAAAAAAAATTCACAAAGTTTAAGAAATGTAGTTAAACTAGATAAAATGCATTAAATTTGTCTTAAATTAAAATTAACTTCCAAAATTACCCTTTGTTATTAGTGTTGGAAAGTGAAAAAGAAAGAGAATAATTAATGAGACACATTTTACAAGTTAGAATTAATAAGGGCATCATTGGAAAAAATTAATTAATATAGCTCAAACTTTCATTTGGTTCTTATGAAAAGGACCAAGATTTTTCTTCTCTTTCATGCTTATAAATAGGACCGGAGGGAGTACTTTTTAACATTTCTCTTTCCAATTGATCTGACTTTTGCAGAGTTCTTTTTAATGTCAAGTTTTTGAAATGGTTTTAGAACAACAAAAGGAATTGGACTGAAAATAGAGCGGGAACTTCAGAGGAAAAAGAAAAAAGTTTTAGTAAAAGAGAAAAAAGGAAAACGTGACACGTGACCCAGGAGGGGTTTCTTTTCTTAGAGTATATTGATATTGATTATTGACGGATCTATGTCGTGAGGCAATGAGATAATTGACCCCACATGATTTTCAAACAATAGAATAGACTAGTATGGGTGTGTTTGGTTCCGCGTCTGGCCATTACAGAATCGGATCAGGGTACTCAAACGTGGATCCCCTGCAAATTAACATGTTTGGAGACTCTATTGGAGAACCGATTTCAACTCTAGAATCGGGTCTGGCTGAAGCAACTCTGGGTAACTTTTCCATTAGAGAGAATCGGTTCTTTCCAGATCTGTGTAGCTCCAAAAAAATATATTCCCTTTGTAGCATTGGGATTCTAAGTAATGTATTCCCCCCAACAAAAATGCCCCACGTTCTTAAATTTTTTCAAAAAGTTCTTATCTAATATCTATGTTGTAATAACAGTAAAAAGTGTCCGCAATATGTAATTTACATTTGATCACTCCCTTTCTTTTTCTCTTTCATGGGTAAAAAGTTGTGATCCATTCACAATTTCACATCAAATTTTCTCTTTTATTATACTTTCACTTACTTTACCTTCTAATCTCTCTCTTGTTGTTCTATCTATATCTCTTTTTGTGCTATCTATCTCTTCGTGTAAGTGAGGTTGAAGTGTGAGTGAATATTTATTATTTCTCTAGTGATACAAAATCGTAACCAGAGTCATCTTCTGTTTTTGACTTACTGGTTGATTAATTTATTCACATTAATAAAATAAAAAAATGTTTTATGCAAATCTTACGCACAATGCAAGTGTTGGGTAGAAATAATATATAATATATTTTCATTCGAGTGAATTTTCTCATTTGAGGTGAAGACTATTTGAATAATAATTTCCCCTTTTTAAACTCTATAACAATGGTTTTTTTTTTTAAATAAGTATATTAGAGCAACCCTCTTATCCTTGACCTCAAACATTTGATAAAAAAATTAGGTTTGATGAGTGAATTTAATGAAAATCATGTCGTTTTGGGTTCTCGAGGCACAACTGTTGGAAGGTGAATTCCAAACGTTGCAACGCGTTTGGGGGCTCGCCTCGTGACGTTTGGGTAGTAGTTGCTAGTTGTAGGTAGTTGTGTTGTCTGCAGGTATTTCAAGGCAATCATGGCATTTATGGAAAACACCATCAACAAAAGCAGAGAAGGCTTGTAAAGGACGCCACGTGACGTGACTTGACATTTTGAGAAGACAGATGTCTGGAATACCCGCAAAGTAGATCTTAGGCGAGTTTGGGATAAAGACGCACGTCGCCCTCATGCTCCAGACTTAACGTCTTGTGGGTATGTGGACTGGTTAGGGCGCGTGACATCGCAACTCGTAGGAAGGGAGGGGACACGACAGCTTAGGAAAAGACCCGCTTCATCTTCATGCTTCAAACTTGGTGTCTTGTGAGCATGTGGACTGGCTAGGGTGCCACACTCTAAGGTTGGCACCCCAACCCTTTGTGGCCTTTAGACTACAGGGCGAGTCCCCCTAGATTCAGGGCGAGAAGTCTAGGTTTTGGTCGAACCTGTCGTGTGGCTTATTAGGCAATTGTAATGCCCATAATGTGCTTAGGATTACGGTTTAGCCTCACTATAAAAGGCTAGACACTTGGCTCAATAAGTTAATTCTCTCTTTTGCTAAGAAACGACTACACTAACCCTAAACCTAGAATCCCTAGGTCGTTGTGAGAACAAGGTTCAACCATGAAAAAGAGATTTTTAGAATTGATATACTTTTTTGATACTGTTGAGAATATCAAATTGTGCTAAGTTTTCAAATTTTGATGTATTTTTCAACTTTTAATTGTAATATATTATATTTTATGCAACAAACTTACATGTGTATATTGCCGCCTACAACTTAGACTTTTTGGATCTGTCACTTATCAGCTAACCACCGGGTTGGTTATTCAAGTGAACTTAGATAATATAATAGGCCATCTCCCGTTTTATATGAGTCTAACCCTAAGTACATGGATCTGAGGCTTTGTGAAAAATGACTCATACAAACATAACCCACCAAAAAGGGGTGGGGTCGCATAAGCCTTTAAAACACATGACTCGCCAACATGGTGCAAAAAATATAGAGATCGCCAACATGGCGTGAATAATACATAAATCGTTAAAAAGGAGCACTAATATACATAAATAATGTGAGTCCACCCACTATGAAGAGATCGCCAGCAGGGTGACGAAGTCATGGCTGAGGGCCCATCACATGTGATGTGACTCGCTAGATAGAGAGTAGCTCACTAAGTGAGGATGTCGCTCGTCAATGGCTAGTTACTCCAGACTAGCCGAAGCTCGATCTCCTTCCTTTTTCTCCACAAAAAGAAGAGCACAATTATGATTCATTCACACATTTCCCTCATTTACTCTTTCACTTTCTATCTATTTATCTATCTATCTCTTCTTTTTCAATCATGTCACTCATCACATCTCATATATCTCTCTTTTTCCCCTATCTTTCTCTTATGTAAACTCCATTATTTCACTTATATTAGAGTATGATTAAAACTTTACTCCAAAAAGAAATTGAGCTCGTCAGGACCAACATTTAAAAAATTAGTCTGGATTGGTAGATCACAAAACCATATAAACACCCACAAACCCCATAGTTTTTTCATGTCACATCATCATATCACCTCTATAACTTACCTTTCTTATTTTTCTATCTCATTCCAAGTGTCTTCACTATTTTGGTCTAAACCAAATATTATTGTTAAAAAAAATAAAATATTAAATTATCTTGTATGTAAATTTGGTGTTGTCTAAGGTGCAATAGTAGGTGGGTCTTGCACACATGCCATACATGTTTGGACCAATAGGAACACACCAGCTGTCAGGGTGTGCAATTGATAACCGGGTGCATCTGTTAATTGGTTTTTATTTTTTTTTTCAATTTTATTTTGTTTTTTACTACAAAGCCCCTCCACTGAGTGATTCTCCTCAACACTGAAGCAGTACAAATCAGAGTATTTATTGCAGATCTGGGCAAGCTCACAACACCAAAAAGCAACTGAAGTGCGAAATGGGTATGGATTCTTTGATCAAGTAGTGATTTTTGAGAATTGGGTCTGGATCCTATTGATTAAAAATACACTCACTGTGATCTACATTCACCATAACTACACTAACAGAGTAACAGTTAACAATCACCTTACTCGTTCTCATTGTTAACAATCCAATGAAATCCCATTCACCAAAATTTATAATTTTTCCAACCAAGAGGGTGATACCGTGATAGAAGTAAGCAAAATCCAATGAAATTGAAAAGTCACCCACCCAAAATTCTCTTCGGTCACAAACATGAATGAAACAACTTTTTGGTATTCTCTCACAACAACATCAACAAAGTAAATACCCCAAGTAAAATGAAACAAAACAACCCCTTGATCATCTTTCCCAACAAATATCCCGGATCTGACCCGAATCAAAAAAATCGAACAGAACCCACAACAATCTGGGAGAACTCATAAGGCAGGCAGAGAGATGTGGATAGATGCATTAACAGAGATTAAAACTTGTATTGGAAATTTCCGGATGAAGAGGAAAAAGGGTTGTTGACTTTCTTCATGAACCCATTTATTGGTTGTGGTGGTTCTCCCCAAATCTGTAGCGCCTCTCATCTCACTCTCTAAATTGTTGGTCGGCGACGACAGAGAGGAGGATGCCGCGGCACTCGCTGTTGAAGAGGACTGCTTGCGGCGGCGCGACATCATAAGAGTTCCGACACGGGGAGGCAAGGCTCTTGCGGCGTGCTTGTCACTTCAGGGGCCATTCGTGGAGGAAACGTGGCGGAGAACAACTCGCCGGAGAAGATAGGAAACACGGTGGAAGGAGTTCGCCGGCGAAGACATGGAACGGAGCAGAGAGGGGAGGGGAGCCGCCGAGAGTGAAGGAGGAGAGAGATGAGAGAGGGTATTTTTGTACTATTAGTACATTTATTGTTTTGATTTTTTTTAGCGGGTAAACAAGACCTACTATAATAGGTATTTTTTTGGTCATGTATGGTGCAAGACCTAGGATGCAATTGCCCCCTAAAAGCCACGGTAAATTACAAGTAATCTTGTAAAAAAAAAATCAAGTAATCTGTGGTAATAGATATTCTTGACTGTAGAAATTGAAACCAATCAATTAGGTTCTTGACCGGAAAATAGTACATTCCAGTTCCAAATGGGATGATACCACGCACAACCTATTCCATTTGATTAATGCACAGAGAAGATTCACTTGAATCATGCAATTCCATTTGTCGAACGAAGCTGTCATATTTGGAGGTGCTTATTAGACTCACCCCAAACCCCTTTGATTCTAACCTCTGTTCACCATCACCAAAATTGTCAAGCCATGGTGTAACCTTGATCTGAAACCTTGACAGATTTTGTGATCTTCTGCTTAAGAAGCGAGAACATCTTTGGTCATATATCACACACACATGATCGCCATCACCAGGCTTTGTGTCAATAGACATGTAAACTTCAACGCTGCTGTTATCATCTTCACCAGCATCATCTTCACCAGCACTAATAGTGACTTTGAATTTCAATTTTTTACCCTGCGTTGGCACCGACCCATCAATTATGAAGCAGAAAATGAAGCCAAACAGATGGGCAGGTGGAGGAGAAGAGAGATCAATAATTACAGAATCCCCCGTTGTCTTATATTCCAACCACTCTGGTACTCTGCTTCCTGGAAAGAAATGCACAGCCTGATGAGAATGATAATTACGGTCATAATCATCATAGTTTTCAACATAATCATGCTTCAATGCAGATAGATGTTGGTGTGCAAATTTCATCACGTTGATTCGCGCATTCAACCCAATAGCCATCAGAGAACGTTCATCCAAGCTCATGCAATTCAAGAAGTCAACCCTTTTCTTGTTCTCCAAGCTCATGCAAGCTCCTGAAAACACGGATGATTTCACAGCAGTTAACTTAAAACAACCAATTGCATCAAGCACTTCAAGATTTGTGGCTTTTGAAAAGTCTGGCAGCTCCTTCAGGGATATACAACCAGTGAGGTTAACTTGCTTTAAATTCACCAGATTCTGTCATAAATTAAAACAAAATGAAAACATTAATTTTATATTCCTTCAATTAAGAGAAAATTACAGTAGGAAGACAAATATTTCAACTCCATGCCAATGTTTGAATTTACCTGCACTCCGTCCCAAAGTTTTTCCACTCGGCTACATGACATGTCCAACATCACAAGTTTTTCCGCAGAAAATTTGTCTGGCAAGGATTTCAGAGGGTAACCCATCCAACGAAGATATCTTACTTTATTTGGAAAAGACCGAAGTCCTTCAAGAAGAAGGTTGGACTGGTCTTGGTAATAATAAATTTTCCAGTCAAAATCCAGAAATTGTAGTTTGGTCATCCTCGCAAACATGTTGGAGCTTAACTTTAGCTTCCTTCTCTGAATTGTTGACAAATTCATCCGTATACTTCTAATGGCCTCTGTCCCCTGTAATTGATGTAGGAAAGAAAAAATTTAGACACCATTAAAAGTCATATTTCTAATAAAAAATATCAAATGTTTATTATAATTTAATTAGGCTATCACCTTGTCTTTTTCCAATACTTCATCAATGTCATCAGCATACGCCAATTGACTCTAGCTTCCTATGTCTTCATTAGATTCTTGACAAACAATCTCCCAAGCTATTTCTTGTATAATATCATGCACAGATACAACAGATTCCTCCGAGATAATTATGAGAGCCTTATCTTTCAGCCTTTCTAACACATCAGCCACTGAATTATCACTTTCATGATCTTTCAATAAAGCTTTTATGGAGTCCACTTTCATCTTCATTCCATTGAAGAAACAGGCAAGATCCAGAAAAATCTTTTTCTCTTTTCGATCTAGATCATCATAACTCACTCTCATCACATCATAAACTTCTTGGCTCGGCATTTGCTTAAGCTTGTTTAGCCGACTTTCCCATACATCAACACCTTTTCCATGAAGAAGACGACCCAAAACTTTAAGAACTAATGGAATGCCTTTGGCATAATCAACAACCCTCATTGATGTTTCATGATACTGTGTTACCAGGTGACTCTGGTTCAAGGCAATCAAATTGAAAAGGTTTAGTGCATCACTTGAACTTAATATCTCAAACTTGTAGATATCATCAACATCTTTAGCTATAAGCAATTGCTTATCTCTAGTTGTTACTATTATTCTACTACCTGGTCCAAAATTATCAATAGTTCCAAAAAATTCCAGGTGATCTGAAACATTCACATCATCAAGAACAATGAGAACTTTCATGCGACCAATCCTTCTCCTAATATCCTCAGACAATCCACTTGGTGACTTAATTTTCACATCTTCTTCTAGAAGTGCGGAAAAAAGTCTTGCTTTCAAATAAATTATTCCATGTCTTCTTGAATCTTCTCTTACATTTGACAAAAAACAGCTACGTTCATACTCAGAACATGTTTTATTGAACACTTGTTCTGCAATAGTGGTCTTGCCGATACCTCCCATACCCCAAATTCCAATAATGCGGGCATCTTTTGACTTGTTACCCAGCAAGACTTCTATATCAGCAATTGGTTTGTCAATTCCAACAAGTACTTTTGAGTTAAGTGTGTGTTGACTCAACCTTCTTAACTGTATTTCTGGGGTCTAATTTAACTACTAAATTCAATGAACAAACAAAGTCCTAGCTTGAAACCAACCAATAAATGTGGAAGAAGTAACTGATAAGGTAACAGAAAAAATTGCAATATAAGATACTACCAAACTGTGCAGTTTTGTCAAAAAAGAAGAAGCAAGAAAGTATTAAACATTTATTGGAAAGAAATAGTAAAAGCTTACCCAAAATCTGATGACTTAATTCCCGATAAATTAGCAGATTTATTCAAAGCATCTCTCCATATTTGCACCATGGTCGGATCAAATTTTTTTCGATGCTCAGCAAATGCAGATTCATAACTCCTTGTCTGATGTCGTACATCTGTGGGATCTATTCCGTAGAAAACTAGTATTAGAGTGTGTCCATACTTGTCTCTGCACTCAAGTATTTTGATCAGTTCTTTCAAACACCAAGTTGAAGAAGCGTAGTTTTCAGAGAATATGATCACTGAAATCAATGATCCTTCAATGGCTCCAACAAGTGATGGCCATATTTCTTCTCCCCCCTGAAGCCTCTCATCAACGAAGGTATATATATTCTTTTGATGAAAAGCCACTGCTAGATGGCTGAGAAAACCGTCACGGATGTCCTCGCCCCTGAAGCTAACAAAAACATCATACTTTTCTTCTTGTTGGGTGTCCACAGCATCATACCAGTTTGTTTGAGGAGCGTTGTCTGACACTAGTGCTACACCCTTCCGTTTGAGAAGTAACCGAGTGACAAATGAAAACAGCACTAACAGAAATGACCAAAAGAAAAAGAAATACACCATATTCAATTTCCGAATTAAGAGACAGAGTGTGTCGTTGGATATTTCTTTGTGGTATGGTATGGGCTGATCAATATGTATATTACTTAGGCTGACCGAATCATGTATTAGATGGGCCGGGTAACCCATGATCCAACCGGATCAAAACCCAACTATAAATAAAGAAGGACCGCCCAAGCGGCGAGGATCCTATCATTTTCACGCATTTTTCATCTTGTTCATTCCTTATCGCTCTCAATTGCTTAGCCTTTGCTTGATTTTTCATTGGTCTATTTTACATTCCTTTCGTTCTAAATCGATTAGCCCGAGAGGATAGTTCCATACCGGAACATTGGCGCCCACCGTGGGGCCCTGGATACTTTCCTAGGCTTCAATTTTCACCGCAATGGTGACTCGATCCGGGGCGAACGGAGAGAGGAATCATGTTCAACAAAATGATGTTCCTCCCGATGTTCTTCAGCGGATCATGGACGATCTCAATGAACTTCGTCAACATAATCAACAGTTACAGAATCAACTTACTGATATCAATCAGACTCAGGGTTTACGAGAGGGCGATCGAAGAATGGCTGAGACGGTGGTGGACTTTCAACCTTTTACAGAGGAAATAGCGAACACTGCCGTCCCAGACAATTTAAAGACATTGAAACTCGACTCTTACTATGGCGATTCAGATCCAAAGGACCATTTAGTGTATTTCAACACGAAAATGGTCATTGTAGGCGCATCAGACGCGTTGAAGTGCAAAATGTTGCCATCAACTTTTAAGAAATCGGCGATGATTTGGTTTACAACTCTACCGTCAAGGTCAATTGTCAATTTCACTGAATTATCTACAAAGTTCTTGTCTCAGTTTTCTACTAGTCGTGCACAAAAAGTAACTCCGGCGACATTATTTAATGTTCGTCAAGGACCAAATGAGACTTTGCAGTCTTACATGGGGCGTTTCAATCAATTATCTGTTCATTTGGAGGATAAAATGCCAGAAATTTGCATTGCAGCTTTTGAATTGGGCTTGAAGCCGGGTGGTTTGAACAGTAATTTGAGTAGAAAACCTATGGAGACAATGGTGCATTTGCGCGAAAGGGTACAAGGGTACATCAGGGAGGAGCAGAGTGATCGGATCAAGAACAACCGCCCGAATGCAGCGGTTCCAGGGCAGAAACAGCAGTTTGAGACGAAGAAGGGAGCGGTTGCAGATCAATATTCGAAGGGATGGACCGAACGTAGCAACGCAGGGTATAATAATCGTAACCGTTATGACGGCCGATTTGATAACCGTTCTCATTTCAAAAATCGTGCTCAACCGTATGGAGTGCGTGGGCCAGGACATTCGATGACGTGGACTCGGAACCAAAATGACCGTGCAGTACCTTTGGCGGTTAATTTGACTGAAGCTTTGCACACGTGTTTGGAGGCGAATGTTATTCGTTTTCCACGGCAACCAAAGCCGTCAACGGGTTACGTGGACAAGAAGAAGTGGTGCGAGTATCATAGGATTTCAGGGCATAACACTGATGACTGTTTTACTTTGAAGAAGGAGATTGATAAATTGATAAAGGCTGGGTATATGAAGCAGCTTGAAGGGCGAAGCAATTCAGATGAAGCAGGAACTTCAACAAGACGAACCGAAGATGGAAAAGAGATTGAAGGTGGTGGTCAAGATAGGCAATCAGATGGAAAAGCAAAGGGGCGAATTCATTCTATTTTTGGTGGATTTCGTGGCGGAGGAATGACTAATTCAGCTCGTAAGAGGTACGTTCACTCCATTAATGCTATTTACTCTAACGATTGGGGAAGTTGGGCAACCAATCAACCTGATATAACGTTTACTGTGCGAGATTTTGAGGGAATACAGCCTCACGAAGACGATCCAATTGTTGTAATGCTGAGGATTGCTGATTATGAAATTGAGAGGGTACTTCTAGATCAAGGAAGCTCGGCGGATTTGATTTATTGTGACGCTTTTGAAAAGTTGGGGCTAAATGAATCTGATTTGTTGCCTTATGATGGTTCTTTAGTGGGTTTTTCTGGAGAAAAAGTATTTGTTCGAGGATATGTGGAATTGAAAACTGTCTTTGGAGAAGGGACGAATGCGGAGGCATTTGCTATTAAGTTTTTGGTAGTAAAATGTACTTCACCGTACAATGTACTTATTGGGAGGCCATCACTAAACAGATTGGGGGCGATCATTTCTACAAGACATTTAACGGCGAAGTATCCATTGAGCAAAGGAGGAGTTGGAATTTTAAAGGCTGATCAAATGGTTGCTCGAAAGTGTTATTCAGAAAGTTTTAAGCAGTATGGGCACATGGGTAAGAAAGCAGTGAAAGAGGGGCATCGAGTCTATGAGGTGGATTTAGAACAGTCAGAAATTATTTTGGATCCTCGAGAAGGATTCAGTGAGTACAAGATGAAATCAGAAGAGGAAACTAAGGCGATCCAAATTGGTGAGCGAAACTTGAAAGTTGGTGTCAATTTAACTACAAGTCAGGAAAACAGGCTGGTAAAATTATTATCTGAGAATATGGATTTGTTTGCATGGAGTGCAAGAGATTTACCAGGAATCGATCCGGAATTTATATGTCACAAACTGGCTTTAAATCCCGGGGTGAAACCTATTGTTCAGTTTAAAAGAAAGATGGGCGAAGAAAAGGCAGAGGCTGTAAAGGTGGAAACAAATAAGTTACTGGAGGCTGGATTCATTAGGGAAGTAAAGTATCCAACTTGGTTGGCGAATGTTGTTATGGTGAAGAAGGCTAATGGCAAGTGGCGAATGTGCACAGATTATACAGATTTGAACAAGCACTGTCCTAAGGATTCTTACCCTTTACCGAATATTGATAAGCTTGTGGATAGGGCATCTGGATTCGGAATGCTTAGCCTCATGGATGCATACTCAGGATATCATGAAATAAGAATGTATCAGCCTGACGAGGAGAAAACAGCTTTCATGACAAATCAGGCGAACTATTGCTATCAGACTATGCCGTTTGGGCTGAAGAATGCGGGAGCAACATACCAAAGGTTGATGGATAAGGTGTTTGACAAGCAGGTGGGGCGGAACATGGAGATTTATGTAGACGACATGGTGGTCAAGTCAGAGGAAATGATGGCGCATTGTTCTGATCTCGAAGAAGCTTTTGGCGAACTAAGAAAGCATAACATGAGACTTAATCCGGAAAAGTGTTCGTTTGGAATTCAAAGCGGAAAGTTTTTGGGTTTCATGATCACGAGGAGAGGAATTGAGGCGAACCCTGATAAGTGTAAGGCGATACTCGATATGCAGAGTCCAACCTCAGTTAAAGATGTGCAGAAGTTAACAGGAAGAATAACAGCTTTATCCAGGTTTCTTCCGTGTTCTGGGGAAAAATCAGCACCATTTTTTCAATGCTTAAGGAAGAACAAAACTTTTCAGTGGACTGAAGAATGTGAGAGGGCGTTCCAAAGTTTGAAGGATCATTTGTCCAAGCCACCAATTTTAGCCAAACCAGTTCCAGGTATTTCATTATCACTGTTTATTTCCATCTCTGATAATGCAGTTAGTTCAGTTTTGTTGCAAGAAAGTAAGGATGATATGAGGATCATATATTTTGTGAGTCATGCTCTTCAAGGAGCTGAAATTAGATACCAAAAAATTGAAAAGGCTGCATTAGCTCTAATCATATCCGCCAGGAAATTAAGACCTTATTTCCAAGGCTTTCCAATTGTGGTAAAAACAGATTTGCCACTTCGCCAAGTTTTGCAAAAGCCTGATCTGGCTGGACGAATGGTTTCCCGGGCTGTTGAATTGTCAGAATTTGAAATCGCTTTTGACAGGAAAGGTCTAGTTAAAGCACAGGTATTGGTGGATTTTGTTAATGAAATGTCTTCCAGTGAGAAAAATATGGAAGTTGGCGAATGGAGTTTGTCTGTAGATGGCTCGTCTAATGTCAAGGGAAGTGGAGCTGGAATAATCTTAGAAGGGCCAGGTGGCGTGACAGTTGAGCAGTCACTCAAGTTTGACTTTAAAGCAAGCAATAATCAGGCAGAGTATGAAGCTATAATTGCAGGTTTGAAGTTGGCGATCGAGATGGGGGTCAAGAGCATAATGATTAAAACAGATTCTCAGATAGTTTCCAGGCAAATTCAGGGTGAATATCAGGCGAGGGACGCACAGCTGGCTAAATATTTATTGAAAGCTCAGGGATTGATAAAGCAGATAGGCACATTGCAGGTCAATTATGTTCCGCGGGAGGAGAATACAAGGGCGGATATTCTATCAAAGTTAGCAAGCACCAAGAAGCCGGGAAACAATAAGTCAGTTATTCAGGAAGTCTTAAGTAGCCCAAGTATCGAAGAAGATGAGACAATGATGGTGTTAAATTTAGCGAATCCAGATTGGATGGGGCGTATCAAACAGTGTTTGGAGGCAGAAGGCTCTAATGTGTTGACATTCTCTAAGGATCAAATTCGCGAGGCGAGTCGTTACACATTGTTGGGCGATCAATTGTACAGAAGAGGGATTGGAGTTCCTTTATTGAGATGTGTCTCTAAGGATGAGGCGGAAAGAATCATGTTTGAGGTTCACGAAGGTGTGTGTGCAAGTCATGTGGGGGGAAGATCTTTGGCAGCCAAAGTGCTCAGAGCAGGGTTCTATTGGCCAACTTTACGAGGGGATTGTATGGAATATGTGAAGAAGTGTGGTAAATGTCAAATTTATGCAGATTTACATAAGGCGCCGCCTGAGACTCTTAGCTCAATGAGTTCATCGTGGCCATTTGCAATGTGGGGAGTAGATATTCTGGGACCGTTCACTCCAGCAGGTTCTCAAATCAGATTTATTTTGGTGGCGGTGGACTATTTTACTAAGTGGATTGAGGCGGAATCAATGGCGAAAATAACAGCAGAAAAAGTCAAAAAGTTTTATTGGAGAAAATTGGTTTGCAGATTTGGCGTTCCGGCAACTATCGTCTCAGACAATGGAACACAGTTTACAAGCAGGAGTGTGAAGGATTTTTGTGCAGGAATGGGAATTGAGATGCGTTTCGCCTCAGTTGAGCACCCTCAGACAAATGGACAAGTGGAGTCAGCGAATAAAGTCATTCTCAATGGAATTAGAAAGCGTCTAGGCGAAGCTAAGGGATTATGGGCTGAAGAGTTAATCACGGTCATTTGGGCGTACAATACTACTCCTCAATCAACTACTGGCGAATCGCCTTTTAAGTTGACTTATGGGGTAGATGCTATGATACCAGCAGAATTGCAGGATGTAACTTTCAGGGTGGCGACTTATAGTGAAGAGCAGAATGACATGAATAGATTGGTTGATCTCAATTTAGCAGAGGAAACGCAAGCAGAAGTTCGTTTGAGGCAGGCAATGGTAAAACAGAGGTCGGAAAGGCGATACAATTCTAGAGTGGTTCCGAGGCAAATGAAAGTTGGTGATTTGGTTTTGCGCAGGAAGGTGAAGGGGCCTGATGATTCGAAGTTATCGCCTAATTGGGAAGGACCTTACAGGATTCTGCGAGAGCTTGGTCAAGGGGCGTATCATTTGGAGGAGTTATCTGGGCGAAGGGTCCCAAGGGCTTGGAACGCACAACATCTCCGTTACTATTACAGTTGAAGTGCAGGGTGGTTCGTTCAGTCTGTTTGGTTTTGTACAGTTTGTTTCAGTGAATGTTTGTCCAAGACTATGTTTCGTTGTTTCAGTTTGTGTGTGTTGAAGTTTACGTTTGTTGGTTGTATTGTTTAAGACTATGTTTGTTGTGTAAGACTAAATTCGATGCACTCTTTTCTCTACCCCAGGCGGGAGAGTTTTTAACGAGGCATCAATTATTAATGAATAACAGGTATGCACTCTTTTCTCTACCCCAGGCGGGAGAGTTTTTAACGAGGCATAACCTTTTTAAAATGATCAAGGGCTTATCATTTTACTTATTTCTTTTACCCATAGCGGAAACTTATCAACTAAGGTCTATCAATTGGGCGACGTCAGACAATTGAGAAAAAAGTAAGTCTCTTAAAACAAGAGCATTCGGCCACGAATTCATAAGCACAGTCTTAAATTGGATTTAAGCTTGTCCAAACTAAGCACAAGTCTCCACGCGAGCATACTAATGAAATCAAATATGTTGACTTTGATTTCCATGAGTAACTATGTCAAAAATGAAAAATTTGACTAAGTTATGTTCACAAAGGCCTTATGATTCCAAAGTAGTTGGTTAAGTTTAAACTTTACGACATTTAAAGAGATTCATTCAAGGGTATTTTACCATGTACAGTAAAATGAGAGGGTAACGTCTTCAGCTAAATGACGAGGGCGGACTGATTTCGGTGAAAGGTTAGTAAATGTCATTTGTGTTAAGTTATATGTTTAAGTTATGTGATAACTTGAATAACTAAGTAAAGTTATGCTGATATTTTTAAGTTGTATGGTAACTTAGATGACTTAGTAATGATATGTTTAGTTATAGAATTAGTTACTGTGATAGTTGTTTGGGTGCGAAAAGGATAATGTTATTTCTGAAGTCATGAAGTTTTAGGTTTTTGGCGAAACAATTAGAATATGAAGTATTCATATAATGCTGAAGGGAAATTCATTACGATATGGGAAAAGTTCGGTACATGAGAGCAAGGAAAACAAATAAACGAAGATTAAAGAGACCGGAGGTCTTTTACATAATTTTCTAAAAAGGAAAAGGGAATGAGACTTGTTGCTAATGGTTTTCTCCCTCTCCTTCTTTGCGGTTGACATTTTCTTCTTCATTCTTGTCTTCTTCTTCTTCTTCTTCTTCTTCTTCTTCTCCTTTCCCATCCGCGTTATCCGGGCTGATCAGTTTTCCATCTATGATACGAGCATAAGGGTTTGCACCCTCCAAGTTGACCGCCAGGTCAGGATTGAGAAAGGAGATTTGATTTAGTGCTTTGGCGAAGCCAGCCTCAAATTGATCCAAAACAGAACATTGCAATTCAGCAATTTCTGTTTTCATTTTAGAATTCTCATCCAGGGTTTGGTTATGAACAGTAGTTATTTGGGCGAGGTCAGCTTTCACTTTGTCATTTTCCTCAGTTAATGTCTGAACAGAAGCTTTGTGATTTTCAGCAGTCTTCTTCGCATCCTCAATCTCTACAGCCAAATCAGCAGCCTTTTTGTCATTCGCTTTGTTGGATTTATCTAACAACTTCAACGTTGCTTTCAGCTTCCCAATTTCTTTTTCTTTTTCTTCAACAAGTTTGGCATTGGTGAGGCCATCGAATCCATTCGATTCTAGGTCAATCATCTTGGCGACTGCAGCAATTTCTAAGCCTTTGGTCATCATAGCTTGGCAGGCCTCTTTTAAACCCATCTTCCTCATCTTCTCACGGTCAGCTTCAAAAACCAAGTTTGTCTCCACCAGAGTGTTGAAATCTATCTTTGAATCCCAAAGTGAAGTTACTTCAGTGGAGGTCAGTTCTTCAAACTCCTTCAGCAAGTTCTTCCAGCAAATAGGCGGAGCGCTTGATGAGCAGCCTTTATTCGCCCCTGGCGAATCATTTCTGTTCATAAATTGCTCTAAGGAAGTCTGGTTCGAAGCTTTGTTCTTCTGAGAGGCAGGTTCTTCAGTCTTTTTCTTTTTCTTGGCGGGGCGACCAACTTCTGTGCCAGAATGGCTGGTGTCTTGGTCGGCAACAGACTTTGAAGGATTCCTTTTTTCACGGGCGGCCTGTTGTTCACGGCGAAAGCGGAGGAGATCTTCTTCAGTAAGGCGAGCCATTTTACCTGCAGTAGTATAGTGGTGTTAGAATATAAGAAGATTTTAATATAAAGTGGAAAGGTAAAATGCATAATGAGATGCCTTACCAATGTATTTACCCACTTCATTCTTAGAAAGGGCGGCCATAAAATCTGCAAGGTTCAATCCTAAGCCAGATAAAAGTTGGCAATCTACTAATTCTGATTCAGTCAAGGCATCCTCGGAAATTTTGATGATGCCTTCATATTGGTTCGTCCAGTAGAACGGAAATCGGGGACTCCCGTCATCAAAGTAAAAAATATCTTTACAGGGTTCTGATTCACGGAGTTTGAAAAATTTTCCTTTGAAGTGTTTATAGTGACTTTTGAATAAAGTGAATAGCCCTAAACCCCTAGCAGTAGCAAGCGAAACGTATTCACCTCTAACGTTTCGCCCACATGTCTCAAAAAAGTAGAAAAACTTATTACTGGTGGGTTCGATTTTTAGAGTTAGGCATAAAATTTCAAAGGCTTTTAAATACGCCCAAGCATTGCCATGAAGTTGGGTAGGAGCTACATTCAGAAGGGTTAAAACGGAACAGGTGAAGTCAGAGAAAGGCAGAGTATACTTCAAATCGGAAAATAAGTTTTCAAAGAGATAGGTGAAGTTTCGCCCCTGATTATCTGGTCCCCCAAAACAAGACGGCTCATCAGGGGCGCAGGGAATTATGTCCAAATGTGCATCTAGGCCATCTTTCCTAAAGTTGTATTTAGTGACTAAATCTATAATAGCTTTTGGAGTAGAGTATTTAGAGAATTGTTTTTTGATTTTACTAGCCACCCATAGGGAATCGGCAATAGGTGGAACACTAGGAGTAGAAGCCTCTTTACGGGTGCGTTTAGAAACCATTTTCAAAGTGTCCTGAAAGTGAAAGGTTTAGAAGTAAGATGAAGAAGGAATAGAGTATAAGTTTTTAGTTTACAATGCAAGGTTTATGAAGTGTTTCTGGGTAGAGAATGAGTTATGGGTATCAAAAATAGAAACTTTTATGCGCAAGTTCATGTGAAAGTATGAAATAAAGAAGAAAAGGGTAGAAGATTGTTACCTGAGAGAAAGTTTGGAACTTCAAGGACTCTGCTGGGTTGGTTGATGACGAATGCAGGAAATAGGAAAGCGGGTTTGGCAGAGAAGAAGCAGGGTGTGGGTTTGTGTTTTACTTGAAAAGAATGTTGGTAGTAAGGAATTGCAGGTAAGTGATGAGAGGGGTAAAATAGGGGGCTTTATATAGAGAAGGAAGGAGGATGAAAGGGTGAGATGAAAAGGTACATTAATTACCAGATGAGTGAACACGTGCTTACATTTGGGTATTCAAGAGTCAAGTTTGATGTTCATATTAAAAGAGGACACGTCGATCAAGGATTTGAATTTGAACGAACGTGATTCATTGAAAAGGCCAAGTGGAAAGGACATTTTAGTCCGGCAATCATGACGTTCCAGGAGTCGCTGGAACGGTACAACTTTTGTGTTTGAATTCATTTTATGTGCTTTTAATCGCATTTATTTTTTATGATGGTAATCATGTTGGTGGGATTTAAAGACGCGGTAATGCTGCGGCTCAAGTTCCAAAATATTTGTGGATATCTGTTGATGTAATTGTAGCAGGAAAAGCAATGATGATTCTTTCCACAGTCAGGGCGTAGCAGGTAATAGGCTCAGAGATTTGACAGGTTAGGTTGAACACGCAAGAAAAGAAGAAGGGGAAAGAGCTGGTTTGACGTGGTTATTATTATTATTTACTTTTACTCAAATGAACACATGTTATGATTTACACGCCCATTCTAATTGCATCATGAGGGCTTTAATGGTTGAGGGCTTATTAAAGACACTTTCGTCTTATACTAAGCCTCAATGTCTTGAGGGCTTGTGGTATGGTATGGGCTGATCAATATGTATATTACTTAGGCTGACCGAATCATGTATTAGATGGGCCGGGTAACCCATGATCCAACCGGATCAAAACCCAACTATAAATAAAGAAGGACCGCCCAAGCGGCGAGGATCCTATCATTTTCACGCATTTTTCATCTTGTTCATTCCTTATCGCTCTCAATTGCTTAGCCTTTGCTTGATTTTTCATTGGTCTATTTTACATTCCTTTCGTTCTAAATCGATTAGCCCGAGAGGATAGTTCCATACCGGAACACTTTGTTTCTCTGACACTGAATATTTGCTAGATGGTAACTGGAAAGAAAAAGAATGACAGAAAAGAAATGGAAAAGTCAAATAAGTGGTTAGTTAAAATGAGTGAAGGGAAGAGGATATCATAAGACAAACAAGCAAGCAAACTATGATCAATTTAGTCTTTATAAACAAACAAGCAAGCAAGCTGATCCGATCAGTGGATCTTTAATTAGTTGTAAACCAACAACTAACCTTGAATATTTTACCTTATGATATGGCCGTTGGGATTCAATTTCAACTTCTAGTCATATATGTTGGAGTTGGAGTATCATCATGGATCTGCAACATAATAGAAGGAAGAAGCAATTTCAGTTGACCTTGGGTCAACCTTATCTTAAGTTTGAGACTTTGAGGTCTCACATTCACACTCTCCCACCGTGTTTGTACTACTACTTTTTCAATTCAGTATCCACGAAAATATTAGAGATAATTTTAGGCTTAATTATATAAGTTTTTTGTCCCCAACCTTTGATCTAAATATGGCTTTAGTCCTTCGCCGGCGTAATTGTGGGGAGTGGTCCATCGTTTTTTACAAAATAGTTGGTTTTGGTCCCTCCGGCCGTTTGGGTCAACGCCGGAGCTCTGGTATGCTCATGTGGCGCTGCCACGTCCTTTAATGAGCCTAGCTGGATTTTTTTTCTTTTACCATTTAAAAAAATAATAATTAGAACACTAAACTAACCTTCAATGGCTTGAACAAGTGATGGCCATATGATCACTGAATCTTTCTTTCTCTGTCTCTCTAACACTGAATATGAGCTAGCAAGAGTTAGCCAAAAGGAGTGAAGGGAAGAGGAAATCATCAAGTTATGACAACAAATAAGCATGATCAATAAGCAATTTAATCTGTATAAACTAGCAGGTATTCAAGAAAGCTCATTCTCAGTGGATCTTTTGCAAAAAATGATTGAGTAAACAAACAACTAACTAAGCTTGAATATGAGCTACCAAGTTGGTAACTGGAAAGAAATAGAAAGAGTGAAAACAGGTGGAATAGCCAAAAGGAGTGAAGGGAAGAGGAAAATACCAGATCCTTCCTTCTGGATTATCAATAACCTTTCAAATTATGCCTTCCTCTTGATCCGATCTGTTAAATAATCATGATCATTGACCAATAATGATTGAGTAAATAAACAACTAACCTTGAACTAGACTCAAACCCGCGCCCGCGCATCGCGCGGTGCAAGAAAATATTTCATAATTTAATTTTATTACAAATGCTAAAATTAAAATAGATAATTTAATATTTAATGAATACTGAATGTAATTATTTAAAATCAAATTAATGTATTATGTTGAAAAGATGTAGAAGACTTAGCTCATTAATGAACTAACTTTCATTTGCACCTCCAATAAGTGGAGGTGAGGTGTTGAAAAGAGAGAAATAGAAAGAAAAGAGGAAGAAAGTAATTAAGAGTTGTGACTGATAATATAATTAAGAAAGAAGAAAAAGATGGATAAAAAGTAGAGTGAAAATGAGGTGGTGGTGTCAGTGAATCATAGCTCACATTAATGTATAAGAAGAGAAAGTCGGTGGAAATATGATGTAAAAGAAAGTGTGATTTGAATATATCAAAACCTTTAGCCCTTTAATGTATAATATTGAAAGAAAATAAATAGATATGATGAGAAAGTTGGTGAAAATATGATAAAAGAGAAAGTAAGGTCAACATATCAAAACTTATTTATGCATTGGTGAATAAGAAAATTAGTGATTCTAGACATCCCATCAAGTTGAGGATGGGCACATGATTGGCATGTTACATCTTTCTCTTGATTTCAATATGTCTCGTAATTCCCATTGATTCTATCTTCCAAGCAAAAGTTTTAAAATTTACTACAACATAGCATATGTGCTTCTAAATTTTGGTCAGAATTTGCTTGCATGGCAAGCTCAATATTATGTAAGCTGGCATTTCAATACTCATCTACGGCTTTGAGCTGAATATTTGGTGCTCACGTGCATAAATTTAACCATTGCGGAAAGAACAATGAAATAAATCCAAAAGCATACAAAATGATCAAAATCCAAGAGCAAACATGAATACTCATCAAAAAATTATGTGAGTTTCCTTATAGATTTTTGAACACAAAAAATGGGTCTTATTGACAAAATGATTATAGACAGTTGGAAAAAATTCAATGAGGGCTTCAATAACTTCATTTATCTTGTGTATCTGTGATCAAAGGTATTTATTTTCCCTTAACAATGGCATCATTTCGACCAAAAAAATAAATGGCATCATATTAGCTGAGAGCTTGCTCTCATCTAAAGCTTCTGACGTTAAATTCTTCACTAAAATAATGACATCAAGATCAGCTTGTAGTTTCCTCACATATATCTAAGCTTGTGGAAGCTATATAGAAGCCAGCTTTATTACATACTCAGCCACTCATGTTCTGATTCTACCAGTTTCCATAACTTTCTCATATATTTGTTCAAAACCTTTATGGATGCTAATCTGGAGCTAATATACCTGCAGCCCTGTTGGATATTTTTTGCTTCCTTGTAAGCATAATCATAGGAAAAAAATAGCACATTGCTTACCTTTGGGGGAAAACAAAATTAACCATGACATAAGAGAATTTATGGCCAGATCCTAACTAACATCTAGGGTGTTTCATGTCACTTTCTTCTCTCTGTTCCTCTCTATTTGTTTCCCATGCATGTTCCCATTTTACTTCTTGTTTCTTGTGTGTGCATATATTCCTGTAGGTGTGTGGATTTGTTGGCAGTAACAAAACTTTCATACCTAATGACAATTTTATCCGCAAAATCATTTGTCTGGTGCGAGAATTTCAGTGTCGGTCACAGAAGTAATATTAGGCTTAAATGCATTTGTTGCCCCTGATGTATCGCCAATGTGCAAAAGACAACCCGACTCTTTTTTTGTCGACGTTTGTACCCTCAATGTTTTGAGAAAGTATAGCGAATGCCCCTCCGTCAGATTGACGTTAAAAAACTAACGGAGGGGCTGACGTGGATTTTCTTTTTTTATTTTTCTTTTATTTCCTCAGATGCCACGTCATTAAATGAAAATAAAAACCTTGAAAATGTGTAGGAGAGGTTCGAACCCAGGACCTCATAGTGGCAAAACACACACATTACCAATTGAGCTACATGGACAACTAATATATTTGACAACAGAATTTTATTTATTTCATATATCTTCTTCATCTTCTTCCTCATCATTCATCTTCTTCCCTTACCAATCCCTAACCCCAACGGCCCAACCCAGATTGAACCTCCTTCCTCCGCAGCCCCACCAGCCACCGTCGTCGCCACTATCCCGGCACGACGACACCATGGTGGCGAACACCCTTCACGCCCCAACGATTTCCCTAACACTGTTTAGTGGTGCTACAATCCATCCCGATTGGGGACTCCCTAATGGAAAAGGCACTTTCAAGCTGACCTAACAATGGCTTCTTAGCATCCAATGATGACAAAATCTGAGAACTACCCTTCTTCCAATAAACACTACCATGCTGTTGTCCACTCCCAAAAACACCTGCAACCTTGGAAAAATCGAAATTTGATTTTGAAAGCTTCTGAAAGATGAGGTCAAGAGCTTCTACCCACATCAATATGGGTGAAACGATTCTGCCATTGCCAGAAGGATCTCTGCACACCCCATCTTTGGTTTTGTAATGGGGCAAGTCAGAATCGAAGTGCACAAGCTCAGATGCAACAATGGTGAGGTTAGAGTTTGATTGGTAAGGGAAGAAGAAAGAAGATGAAGAAGATATATGAAATAAATAAAATCCGGTTGTTAAATTAAACAATTCTCCATGTAGCTCAACTGGTAATGTGTGTGTTTTGCCACTACGAGGTCCTGGGTTCGAACCTCTCCTACAAATTTTCAAGGTTTTTATTTTCATTTAATGACGTGGCATCTGAGGAAATAAAAGAAAAATAAAAAAAGAAAATCCACGTCAGCCCCTCCGTTAGTTTTTTAACGTCAATCTGACGGAGGGGCATTCGCTATACTTTCTCAAAACATTGAGGGTACAAACGTCGACAATAAAAGAGTCGGGTTGTCTTTTGCACATTAGCGATACATCAGGGGCAACAAATGCATTTAAGCCTTTAACATATTACAATCAATTAGTTAAAGTCTTGAGGAATCTATTAAAATATAGTAATCCTCAAGGGCGCCCTATAACCAGATTAAAATTAAAACTCTGGAATCCTTGTATGAGGAATCTTCCCAGGCAATTTCATAGACCTCCTTGTGGAATATGGCTTCAAAATCGGGTCCACGAGTTTAAGTAACACATTGGCATCATGGTTCTTAATAAAAGAAATATGTGCAAAAGCGAAACTGAATTGAGAGTACTGGCTATAACTGTCGTAGAGCACTCACCATGTGTCTAGTTAATTGTAGAAACGCAAGGAAGATAAATCCAAGAACTTGGTTTCTCAAATCACTTGTTAAAAAAGGTAAAAACAGAATGTTATTTCCAAAATGCAGACCAACTATAATTTTTTAAAAATGATTTCTCACTCTTTTCTTTGAATATCTAAGGTCTTTTTTGATAATTTGTTCCATACTAACCTCGTGGCGATGATGCTGTTGACTACTGAAGGGGGGAGATTTACCTTTGTCTCCATTACAATCGAGGCCCCTGATGAATGGGAGAGTGACACAACCAAGGCAAAGACCGTGGGGGAATCTGTGTCGTTTACATGACAGGAGGGAAAGCGAAGGGAGGAAGGGTGTGACGGCGGAGGAAGAAGGCGTCCAGAGATGTAAAGCGTTACGTTACCTAAAGAGGAAGAAGCAAGTGCAGAACGGCTAGAGAGAAGAGTAGTAGGGAGTGGCTTGCAATGAGGAGAAAAAGAACGACTAAGGAGAGGCTTTCAAGTTTCAAGCGAGGAGAAGAAAGGTCAGAATGAGAAGTTTGACACGTTGGATTAAAATCTGACCTGGCCAATATAGATGGTAGCATAGAGATGAGCTGGCGACGTTACAGCGCGCGCTTGAGAATTACTATATTATAATATATAGATAGATAGATGGTTAATATATGTTGTTAATCACATACAAAAAAAACAAAATCATATGTAATATTTTCCCAAATGTCATAGTCATGTCGAATTTTATGAATGGGGTTAATTCTAGAATTCACATATTCTGAGGCCAATAAGTGTCCCAACCTTCTTGCGAAAATGGGATCAAAATGGCGAAAAACAAAAATGAAAAGTTATGGAGAACCCCCAAAGAAATCCTAGTGCGACATGAAAGTGATGTTGATCAAGTGTTCTACAGACACCCCGTAAGGAATCCTAAATTGCTCACAAAGGCAAGAAGGAGTTCTCTTCACCAAGAGATTTTCACCGGATGAAGTTAATCTCTTTATAAATAGAGAAACTTGAGCAGCAAAATCAGACACGAAATTAGACATAATTCAACCAATTTTTCTTCCATTTATATTATTCTAAATCATCTTTCACTGCACTAATGCATGAGTGAATTTTGGGAATCATCTCTATGTAAACTATTATTAAAGATATGTTTGTTGTGTTAGTGCAAATCACATCCAGGTTTTCAAAGTATCCTGAAGGAAATTCGTCGTTCTTCTCAATTGCATCCAATATACATTAATTGGTGGGGGCGAATTGAACCTAAAAGTTAGTGTGTAGACACGCTTTGAATCGCTTCCGTCATCAACATCCTTTTGTTAAGTGTTGCAGCATCTCCCCAACAAGTTATTTTTTCCAAAGAGAACGTTCATCCAAGCTCTCACATTGAAAGAACTCAACCCTTTTCTTGTTCTCCTGGGATTGTTCAGTAGCTGTTGAAGGGAACAACACTGTCTTCAAAGAGCTGCAGCCACGGGTAAGTAGAGTTTCAACGGAGGGGGGAAGTTCTGGCAATGTTTGAAGCTTCTCACAATCACTTAGGTTTAGATATCGTAGTCTTGTGAGATTCACAATGCATGATGGTAAGCTCTCAATTCTACCTTGTTCTAAATCAAGGATTTCAAGCTTTCTTTGACTTCCAAATGATGAAGGCAATGCTTTGATTCCGGTGTCGCTCAGATTAAGTTCTATCATATTCTCTGATGTCACTGAGAACTCTGTTAGATCTTTACACCCTTCTAGGTTGAGATAACTGAGGCAGCTTGGTTGAGCATTACTTGTAAGGCTGGTGAGGGAAGAGCAGTGACTAAGATCCAATTTCTCAAGCTTTCCCAGAGAGAAAATAAATGGATGCACACAAGTCAAGTCATAACAAAAACTGGCAATTAACACTTCAAGATTTGTGGCCTTTGAAAAGTCGGGCAGCTCCTTCAGGAATACACAACAACGGAGTTTAACTTGTTTTAAATTCACCAGATTCTGTAATAAAATAAAACAAAATGAAGACATAGCTAGCACATGAGCTAATGTTAGTTTTGTATTCCTTCAATTAAGAGCACAAAATGAAGACACAACACATGCCCACAATGTTTGAATTACCTGCACTCCATCCCAAAGTATCTCCACATTGCTATAAGTCATGTCCAACATAACAAGTTTTTCTGCAGAAAATTTTTCTGGCAAGGATTTCAGAGGGTAATTCATCCAACGAAGATATCTTAATTTATTGGGTAAAGATTGAAGTCCCTCAGGAAGAATATCAGGGTAGTCTTCACGTTCCCCGTAAAAATCAAGAAATTGAAGTTTTCTCATCCTAGAAAACATGTTGGAGCTAAACTTCAGGTTGCTGCTCTTAATTTTTGACAAGTTCATCCGCATAATTCTAATGGCATCCGTCCCCTGTAATCAATGTAGGAAAGAAAAAAATTAAACACCATTAAAAGCCACATATCAACTGTTTATCTAACAGACGTTATTATAATTTAGGCTATTACCTTGTCATTTTCCAATACTTCATCAACGTCCCCAAATCGACTTTGGTTTCCAATGTTTCCATCAGATTCTTGGCGAACAATCTCCCAAGCCATTTCTTTGATAATATCATGCACAGATACAACATTATCCTTGGAGACAATTATAAGAGCTTTATCTTTCAGCCTTTCTAACGCATGAGCCACTGAATTATCACTTTCACGATCTTTCAATAAAGCTTTTATGGAGTCCACTTTCATATTCATTCCATTGAAGAAACAAGAAATATCCCGAAAAACCGTTTTCTCTTTGCGATCTAGATCATCATAACTCAATTTCATCACATCATAAACTTTTTTACTCGGCATTTCCTTAAGCTTATCTAGGTGGCTTTCCCATACTTTCTGATCTTTTCCACGAAGAAGATGACCCAAAACTTTAAGAACTAATGGAATGCCTTTGGCATAATCAACAATCCTCTTTGAAGTTTCATGATACTCCATTTCAAGGTGACTTTGGTTCAAGGCAATCAAATTGAAAAGCTCAAGTGCTTCACCAGAACTCAATACCCCAACCTCGTGTATATCATCAACTTCTTTAGCTATAAGCAATTGCTTATCTCGAGTTGTTACAATTATTCTACTACCTGATCCAAAATTATCAACAGTTCCAAATAATTCCAGCTGATCTGAATCATTCACATCATCAAGAACAATGAGAACCTTCATACGACTAATCCTTCTCCAAATATAATAAGACAATCCACTTGGTGACGTTATTTTCACATCTTCTCCTAGTAGTGTGGAGAAAAGTTTTTCTTTCAAATAAATTGTTCCATGTCTTTCTAACTCTTCTCTTACATTTGACAAAAAACAGGTACCTTCATACTCAAAACATATTTTATTGAACACTTGTTCTGCAATAGTTGTCTTGCCGATACCTCCCATACCCCAAATTCCAATAATGCAGACATCTTTTGACTGTTTCAGCAGCAAGACTTCTATATCAGCAATTGATTTGCCAATTCCAACAAATCCTTTTGAGTTAAGTGTGGGCTTACTCAACCTCCTTACTTGATGCAACACATCATTGATGATCTTTCCAAGCAGCTCAGCATCATTCCTATAGAAGAGACAGACTATGAGTGAAAATCAATGGTGTAATTATTAGCTCACTTGGTTGGAAGTTGTATTTTACTGGGGTGTTAGACACCCATGTTGTAACAATTCCTTTCGTTTTTCCTTTCTTTTTAATGGAAATTCATTATGAGGGTCAAGTCCCAACGAAATAAAGGGTTCTTATCTAGAAATCTGTAAGGAAAAAGTACCATTTCTATTTGCCAGTTGGAATAAAATTAATTGTATTCCTGGAGTCTAATTTAACTACTAAATTCAATGAACAAACAAGGTCCTAGCTTGAACTTGTCCAATAAGTGTGGAAGAAGTAACTAAAAAGGTAGCCGCACATTTCAGTAGAAGTAGTTACAGAGGAAAAAAAAGATGTCTTTTGCAATTTTGTCAGAAAAAGCAAGAAAGTATTAAATATTTATTGGAAAGAAATAGTAAAAGCTTACCGAAAATCTGATGAAATATTTCCTGATAAATTAGCAGATTTATTCAAAGCATCTCTCCATGTTTGCACCATGGTCGGATCGATTTCTTTTGTATGCTCAGCAAATGCTGCTTTATAACTCCCTGTTTGATGTCGTACATCTGTGGGATCTACGCAGTAGAAAACTGGTATTACAGTGTGTACATATTTGTCTCTGCACTCAAGTATTTTCACCAATTCATTCAAACACCAGCGTGAAGTAGCGTAGTTTTCAGAGAATATGATCACTGAAACCAATGATCCTTCAATTGCTCCAACAAGTGATGGCCATATTTCTTGTCCTCTCTTAAGCTTATCATCCATGAAGGCGTTTATTTTCTTTTGACGAAAAGCATCAGCCAGATGGCTAAGAAAACCGTCACGGATGTCCTCGCCCCGGAAGCTAACAAAAACATCATACTTCTCTTCTTGAGGTGGGTCTAAAACATCATGCTTGTTTGTTTGAGGAGCATTGTCTGATACAGGCTCTGCTGCTATACCCCTCCCTTTTAGAAGGAACTGACTGACAAAGGAAAACAACACTAACAGAAATGACCATAAGACAAAGAAATACACCATATTCAATTTTTGAATTCAGAGATAGAGTGTGTCGTTGGATTGGAACAAGTTCTTTTTAGATCATGAATATGAGGTCGATGGTTGGTAAGTAACAACTGGAAAGAAAGTGGAAAAGTCAAATAAAGTGTTAGTCAAAAGCAATGAAGGGAAGAGGATATTATCATATTTAGTTTTGATAAACAAACCAGCAAGCAAGATGATCCGATTAGTGGATCTTTAGCCAAAAATATTGATTGAGATAAATGTAAACCAACAACTAACCTTTAATATCTTACCTTATGCTATGGCCGTTGGGATTCAAATTCTACTTCTGGTCATATATGTTGGAGTTGGAGTATCATCAATTCATCATGGATCTGCAACTTAATAGAGAAGGAAGAAGCAATTTCAGTTGACCTTGGGTCAACCTTATCTTTAAGTTAGAAGTCTCACATTCACACTCTCCCACTTGGCATTGAATTTTGACGAATTCTACTTTGGGTTTGGTACCAGCATTCCAGGGCCAATGAAAATATTTTGTTTGTTTGAAATGTTCTCCTTAATAATGCAATTTTATTTTATAATGAGAAAGAAATAATGAATTAACGAATAATAATTTGTCCATCCTTTTAGCTTGGTAAAATAATTGAATAGTGTTCACTATGGCCGATTAAAACAACTCACTACCAGAATTTATGTTATTTCTTTCAGATTTTTCTACAGGGGAACCCCTTTTCTTTAGATTTTCCTATTAAATTTTGTCAACTGGAAACACCTCTGCCGGTAATTTATTCTGCAGCTAAATCTATAGTAAATGTTCATAGCTAAATCCGTAGGGGGTGGGGCAATATTTAGAATTAATTAACCATTTTCTAAAATTGCCTCGTAAACGTATATAACTAATAAACCAGACGGCATCATAGAATGTTCTGTAAGAGCTACCAAGAATGAAACTGTAGCACAGGTACCAGAACTACTAAAACAAAAAAATCAAACAAGACAGTTGCTCTATTCTATTATTGTGTTTGCATGCCAAATGCTAACTATGAGTTCTCACAAATGTTGATAGATTAAACTGTGTGAAGTGAACTTAAAGAAGATTTTAGGATCATTTCGAAAGCAACATACTTGTCATGACTAGCTTAGCATACACATGGCTGTGTCACCTGAAATCATCAGTGTGAGCAATTTTTCCACTCCCTTTTATAGTAGAGTGTCTGCTAGGAAACTCATACAAGCCTAGAAATCCACTGCTAACAAATGGGGTCTGATATGTAGTCTAATGATCTATATTCATCAATGGATTCCCTCTTAAGTTACCTATTCGAGAGTCGAGACAGTGACAGGAATTTCTAAATAAGACTTGTGACTGCACATGTACAAATTACCGAGGGTACATTTCAATTACGTTTCAATCCATCAACTAAGTTGGTCAGGAAACTTCTCTATAGTACTAATTAATATAATCACAATTATACACTTAAAAACAAGCATGACAAACAATTTTAGTTACTTAAAATGAAGCTCTGCCGGTTCTCAATCGTAAATGTGCATATCAAACAGGCTCACTCCAGGTTTCATTGCAGATATAGCAGCATCACAAGCATCAAGGACAGCCTGCATAACATCGAAAGAGAAAATAAAGGACTGTTGAAAAAAAATGCAATAGAAAGCAACAAGAAACATTTACTAACTCGGTTTAGAGGTGCAATTTTCACAATAAGTAAAGAATTGCAACCTATTTCGGTATTTCCCTTTGGTGAAAGAAAGAGGTTTCTTATAAAGAGATTGGTCACTTGTAAACTTTCCATTTATCATTTTTCAATTTTGTGTGTGCAATTTTTAATATTTGCCCCGATAAGAATATGACACACAGACTAAAAAATAGTAGTTCAGAAAATTATCACAATTAAGTTAGTGGGTGACGGAGTTTTTTATTGATTAACAGCACAAACAATCCTCAAAATACAAAATACAAAATACAGTACCCAAGTTTTATTGTTAAAATTAAACACATTTTTCTCATTTAGCTTCTCTCAAGATAAAGGGGTTGTTTAAATACACCTCCAACACCCTAAATCACACCTCATCATGTCAATAGTAATTTTTTGAAAAAATGCTACTCTCCTAGGAACTAAACTCAGGCCTATCAAAATATTAGGTAACCAAAAGCATATTTAACCCTGTTAGTTAATATTTCAAGCCGATGTCTATCTTATGCAATGGAAACCTCATACAGTTGTTTTAAAAGATACAGATGGATTGCAAAAACCAGTGAATTCCTTACGCCTGAGCATAATGGCCATAATTTCAACCTTTTCCCTAGGTATACAAGAGACAAGACACCTACCAACCAATCTAAAATCAACATAAAGTTCACAGAGCATAAACAACTATTGGCCTTCTTTGCACTATGAATTCTCTATGGCATATCAAACCAGTGACTTTTCTAGAGTAATGTTGTAGCTTGAGAACATATCCTATCCCTAAAAAGTGGAAAAGTTTAAGAGCTAATTCTTACTATGATATACATGTCTCTAGTCTTAATCTACAGTCAATTACTCTAACCCATAATTTTACAGTATGGCTCCTGAGAAATACAGTCCTTGAATAAAGATATAGAAATAGCTTAGAGATATTTCTGCAAAGTGTTGAACCAGTGTTATGTTCCTTTTTAACAATAGTTACCATTCTACCTTATAAGTTATAGATATTTACTAGGTTCAAGAGGCATTTTGTCATACATGATATGGCAAACCACTAACTAGGGATTTCGACCCAAATTTCTCAGAACCTCCAAGCTACTGCAGAAGTTTCATCCTTAACTTCTACAAATGGAATAATAAAGAAGAAAAAAGGCATAAATAGTGTTAGTGTTATAGTCAGGCTTGGGTGTCAGCTTGGTCTTAGCAGTTTCTGTTTAGTAGGTGTTGCCAGCTGTTGGTTAGGTTCACAGCTGAAGTTAGTTAGTTAGTTACATCTCATCTTCTATGTGAGAAGCTAGAGCATTCTATAAATACTATTGTAAGCTCAATTGTATAATTAACAATTCAGAGATGAAATTCAGAAATTTCTTTCTATTTTTACTGCTTATGAATTCTTTCAAATAGAAAAAAAATATTTGTGAAATTTTTTTCCTCAATCATTTGTGATGATTCACAAAGTCAAGAAAACTAAGGGCAAAATCAAAGATAATCAATATATCAGATCAATTAAGAAGAGGACTGAAAGACGTAATCATCAAATTATAAAAATCAAAGGAGACCGGAGAAATCCAGAAGAAATATAAAAACTAACCGATTAGATTGAAGTTTCTCAAAATCCTGCAGCAATCTGGTGAAAAATAGAAACATTAGCACAGCAAGTCAGCAAGTAAATGAAAAGCGAGGTGTACATGAGAAAAAAAGGAGCGAGCAAGTAATTTGGAGAATTACACCTGTGTCTGAGTAATTATAAGCACATCCATTTTCGGGGTTAAAATAGCCAATGCAAATATTCAATTAAAAAAAAAGATTATGAAAAAACTATATCATGTATATGAAACTAACCACCTTAAGTTGTTAATGCTTGCATGTCAGGTACGAGGGGAGCATGGACATCAAACCAAAATCACAAGCTTGAGATAGAAAATAGATGGATGCACCCTACTTATACGACCACAAAATCGGATATCCAATACTTCAAGATTTATGGCTTTTGAAAAGTCTGGCAGCTCCTTCAGAAATTCGCTATCGTACAGTTTTACTTCTTTTAAATTCACAAGATTCTGCAGCAAAATAAAATAAATTAAGCTATCGCACATTTGCTTAAGTTGTTAATGATATATGTATTTCCTAAGTGAAAAATTATAAGTGGTAAACACATATTTACCTGCTCTCCATACCAAAGCTTTTCCAGTCGGCTATATGACAAATCCAATATAACAAGATTTTCCGAGGGTAGTTCATTCAACGAAGATACCTTAGTTCAGTCAGCAAATATTGAAGCCCTTGAGGAAGAAGATCCAATCTGTCTTCATCATGTTCACCATGAAAATCCAGATATTGTAGGCTGTTCATCTTAACAAATATGTGAGGGCTTAGCTTCAACATCCTAATTGTTGACAAGTCAGTCCTTATGCTTCTAATGGCCTCAGTCCCCTGCCATCAAAGAAGAAGAAAAATCTAAAACACCATTAAAAGCCACATTCCCCACCAAAAATTTGAATGTTATCTAAAAGATACAGGCCTTACCTTATCATTTTTTAATACTTCATAAATGTCATCTGAATCCCACAATCGACTACGGCTTCCAGGGTCACTTGATTCTTGGCGAACAATCTCCCATGCAAGTTCTTGAAGAATATCATGCATCGATACAATATTATCTTCAGATATAGCTAGAAGAGCTTTATCTTTCAACCTTTCAAACCCAACAGCTACTGAATTGTCACTTTCATGATCTTTCAACAAGATTTTTATGTAGCTTGCCTCCAAAATCAATCCATCAAAGAAACATGCAAGATCTAGAAACATCTGTTGCTCTTTACGATCCAGATCATCATAACTCAGCCTCATTACATTATGAACTTTTTTATTTGATATTTTTTTAAGTTTGTCTAGCTGACTTTCCCATACTTCCTTATCTGATCTCCCGCCAAGAAGGTGTTCCAAAACTTGAAGAACCAATGGAAATATGGAATGCCTTTAGCATAATTCACCACCCTCTTTGTTAGTTCATAATACTCCATTTCATGATGCCTTTGGTTAAAGGCATTCAAATTGAAAAGCTCTAGTGCTTCACTAAAATTCAATCCCTCAACATGGTACATATCATTAACCTTGTTAGCAAGAAGCACTAGTTTATCTCTTGTTGTAACAATGATTCTACTGCCTGATTTAAGGCAGGACATCATCTAATCCCATAAGAAGAGAGACACTTCAGAGTTTTCCAAACAGTATTATGGATTTAAGATTGAGTCTATTGAAGGATTTTTGCGGTATTTCGAATCAGAACCCAGCTATAGCAATCAAATTTGACAGATATGTAGCTTCACATGAACAATCAGCGAGTTTCCACAATTCTGGAAGCAGCTCAACTGCCTTACTCAGGGTCTCCTGCAATTTACATTCAACACCAAAATTGTCAAGCAAGCCTATTAATAAGCGAGGCAAGTCAGCTCAATTTACTGAAATCAATGGTCATCATCAGAGTGTACTCCTCCTTCCTCGGTCAATACTGAAAATATACCAGCACCAAAACTCAGCCGTTGCAACCTCCACCCGAGGTCGAAGAGACACAGTAGGAAGAACGGAGATGAAAAGTGTTAGCGGAATGGTTGCAAGAGGGACAAAAACACCGCCATCAACGTTCTGTTTTGCGAGATATTAGGACTTCAACTTTTTTATGTATGGATCAGGACATAATTTGTAAGAAGTTTTTAGGTACCAATCATATTTTCTAGAACTCAAGAGATAAAAATTATAAAAAGATTAGAATAAATAAGACCGGAACAAAATTTAAATAAAATCTTGCAACTTTACTTATATTTTCTCCAAAAGAATAATATGAGGATGGAATGAAGTAAGAACGTGATAATTACATCTCTCCAAAAATTGCTTGCTTTCTAAACAAAAGTGAAGGGGCTAAATGGAAAGGATTTGCAGCCCCACATCTATAAAATCTTCTCAGACCAATCCATTGTGAGATTGAAGTGGATTTTTCCTCTGTATCAGAGTAATTCCAGTCTGAGGCTAGCATAATATCAATTTCCAATCCTTTCAAGATTTTCAGAGACAGTTTTCATTCTAGGCCTGACCTCAGGATCTCCCTCAGTGCAAGCAAGAGCTACATGAAACACAGCAAGAACCTCTTTCTTAACACGCACTTCTTGTAGCAGAGAAGGATCAACCATCTCAGATAACGGGCTTTCTTGATCAAACCCACTTCTCACCCACCTTACCAAGTCATGAACTTCCACAGAAGTTGATGATGTGGTTGGAGATGATGATTCTGGTGATTTCCCAGTTAGCAGTTCAAGCAACACGACTCCGAATGAATACACGTCCCATTTCTGGGTGGGTCTGCAGCCGGGGACACGAGCCTCGGGGGCCTTGTAATTGTTGTCGGTTCTCTCCTTCTGTGATGAGTACTTGTTCATGTAAGGAAGTGCTCCTCCCATGAAGCCGCCGGTCGAGGGGTTGTTGCCAGTGATGCTGATCAGCCGGTTAAGGCCGAAATCAGAAATGTATGGGTGAAAGTCGGCCTCGAGAAGGATGTTGGAGGGTTTGATGTCGCCATGGACAAACTTTCTTGGACTGCATTCATGGAGATAAGCCAAGCCCCTGGCCGTTCCTTTCGCGATTTTCAGCCTGGTGGACCATGAAAGATTTGGAGATGGTTGGCCATTTCTACCTGTACATGTAATCAAATAGGATTAAGGTAAAGCATTAGCAAGTGGCTGAAAACTTTTATCAGAATGATTTTAACAGTTAGTTCAGAATGCAAATGCATAGTATGAGATTTTTTTTGAGGTGAAGGTTATCTAAGTAGCTTCTGGGTATCAAAACTGATTTTGAGAAAATAGGAGCGGATTCAAACATGCTATAATTCGAGAGATTGTGAATCTGGTAGGGACTCAATGCTTCATAATGAAGTTTAGCCTTAAAGATAAAACAAATCATGAAACAACAAAAAGCACCCTTTTGCGTCAAGGAACACAACTATTTTGCTAAAGGAAAGGCACAAAAGTGGCACAAACGTGTCCTTCTTTTTGGAAGCTAGTTTTAACACACACACACGTTAAAGTGGGTAAAGTGAAAAGGAGGTTTCCATTGTTGGCAAAGAAGAAAACAAAAGAATAAAAACTCAAAATAACATTTGCACTTGAGGTATATTAGTGTGCATGGAAGAGTTGTTAAACTGTAACTTTTTCATGTTCAAGTTTTGTTTTGCTAGTGGTTGAAGCTCTAAAAGACTAGAAGTTGTTCCTGGTCCCCAGCAAGTGTCTTTTGTTCTAGCAAGTGGCATGTCCCCCCAACATCATCAACAATGGAACAGACAAGAAGTCCAAATCTAACTTCCTTCTTTATATCGAAGCAAGGAAATCTAATCTAAACAGAAATCTAGCATACAATATCTTTTCTCAGTAATTCACATGAGTTTTAACTCATTTTCTTTTGGTAATCAAACCAAAAACATTTGAAACACCTAGCATGGTGAAAATAGCAACCTTAATATCATGAAAAATAAATAAACACAGGACTGGTATTCTCTGATTAGAACAAAATGATTACAAAATTCAAGCAAGTTTTTTCCCTCACAGTTAAAAATATTACTTTTATTGATATGATGCTATCAATCCATTTCAAAAAGATTATATATATATACAAGCTGGACCACCTAAAATGATTCTCCTATGAAAAGCAGAACTAGCCATGGAAATGGACAAAGTCATTTCACGAGTCATTACAGAATCTATACATGTTGATTCAGAGCAACACACAACAAATGAAAGCAATCAACAGAAAAAAGAAATGTGAAAATGAAAGAAGAAGAACTCACCTCGAAGCGCATTGGTCAAGTTGCCATTGGAGATGAAATCACTGATGAGAAGCTTCTCATCATGGGCCCAATAGTAAGCTCTCAACCTCACAATGTTAGGGTGCTTCACCTTCCCAATGGCCTGCACCTCCGCCGCGAACTCCTTGTACCTCTGTTCTCCACCCTCCCCAAGCCTCCTCACAGCCACAGGCACCCCATTTGCCAACACCACCTTGTACACAATCCCCAACCCACTCTTCCCTAACACATAAGCTGAAGCCCTCAAAAGCTCATCAAGTTCAAAGCTGAAACCTTTATCAATTGTCACCAATTCTCCTTCCCCTTTCCCTTCCCCTACTTCAATCTCATCATCATCTTCATCATTCTTCGAACCGCCAATACACGGGAATGCACACGCATTCGCTTTCTCGTTATCATCATCACCATTCACACCGAACTTTCTCTTCCCAGTGCAGCTGCACCCATTGGAATCATCTTTATTTTTCCAATAAACATACACAACCACAAGCCCAACAAGAGCAACCCCAGCAGCATCAGCCACTGAGATCAAAATAATCAAACCGGGGCTCAGCCCTTTGTCCCGGTGAACCGGCTCACGCGAAGATGAGCTGGGGCCCACCGAGCCCCGGTCCGAACCAGAGCAGGGTTTTCTTAAAGGAAACCCGCACAGGTTAGGGTTGCCAAGGAATGCGGTTGGGCCCTGGTTTGAAAACGACCCCGTTTGGGGAATCTCGCCGCTAAGGTTGTTGTTTCTCAGGTCAAAGCTCACGGTGGCCGGCAATTTCCCGAGAGACTTCGGAACACCGCCGGAGAGGTGGTTGAACGAGAGGTTCAGTGTGCCGGTGAGTGAACCGAGGTCGCCGATTTCCTCCGGGATTGAACCCTCGAGGTCGTTGCCGGAGAGGTCGAGCTGAACGAGGTTCTCGAGGTCCGGCCACACGCCGGTGGGAATCTCGCCGGAGAATTTGTTCCGGGCGAGAATCAGCCGCTGGAGCGGCTTGCAGTTCTTGAGGGCGTCTGGGATGCTGCCGGAAAATGAATTGTCAGAGAGGTCGAGGTTTTGGAGGCGGGGGACATTGCAGACGGAGGGGGAGAGAGGACCAGAGAGATTGTTCCGGTGGAGGAAGATGCTGTGAAGTGCAGTGGCATTGAAGAGCTGCACGGGAACAACACCGTAGAACTCATTGTCATGGAGATTGAGACGGCGGAGGTAGCGGAGGGTACCGAGCTCCGACGGAAGGTAACCTCGTAGCGACCTCCCGGCGAGGGCGATTCCGACGACGCGCGGCTCAGTCTGGCCGGAGATGTTCGCACAGGAGATTCCCGACCAGGCGCACGGCGTAGGCTCGCCGTCGTTCCAGTCGGCGAATGCGCCGCCGGCGGTGGGTTGGTCGACGGCGGATTTTAGAGAGAGAAGTGCGAGGCCGTCGGAGGAGAGAGAAAGTGCGAAGCTGAAGAGAAAGTGAAAACAGAGAGGGAAGAAAGCAAAGAGATAGAGCATCATTGATACGACACCGTTTCAAGGAACTGGTTATGGCACTTTGCAGTGAGGGAGTGAGTGAGAGAAGAAGGAAATGGAGGTTGTTGTATTTATGAGAAAGATGGTTTTGTTTTTAATTTGGTGGGGTCCTATTCCCGCCAAAAGACTTGCTAACTGAAAGACCTAATGAGACAAAGAGTGAAGTGTAATGTAAGAAAACAGGAAAGATCATTACACACTCACAACTTCAAAGTAGATCAATAGACTTTATGAGCTTTGAATCATACAAACCAACATTCATGATTCGGTGAATTTAGAATGAAATGCAAAAGTATTTGTCTCTGGTTCACTTGCAGTTTACAGCAACCTTTTTAGCAGGACAACTTAGCCCTTTATATTTAAATTATACAATTGGGATAATGGCAAGATGAAACATGAAGTGAATTATTTACATAATGCATTCAATTTGCTTGTGAAACATAGGTTTGATATGTCATTAAAGTGTATTAGAAATATTCTCTTGGTCATTGTTAGGACAAGATGTTCCTTAACTAAGTCATCTCATTCATTAATGTTATTACTTAATTATGAAGTCTTTTGAATCAGCTGAGATATTATTGGGTCTTACGATTTTGAGCCGATCCGTATAGAAGTTTATATGAAATATGGACGTCTTCAATCTCCACTGTCATCAACTTCAAAATGTTTGTTAGAAAATACCGGTTATGCCACAATGCCAAAACTTAAAGAAAAGTTTTGGTAGGCAGAAATTAAAATATTGAATGTTTAACCCCACTGAAGGAGTATAAATTCCATGACATAATTTATTGGCTGTTATCATGGGCTCTTATTGCCATGACATTACGCCCTATGGAGTATTAGTTAGTACAATCCTTTTCTACAACCAACCACCACTTTCATCATCATTCATCAACACCCTTTTATACCTTAGGTCTTGAGTAATGCAACTATAGTAGAAACCCTTTGCTATAAATTATTCAATCGTTTAGTGGAACTATAGACTATAATTGCAGCTACGTCTTAATCATGCGAAGCAAACTTACAAGCTAACAAAACCACTATAGTATGGCATAATCATTCAATTTGATTCCAGAAGTATTTCATATTCAAATGATCTCAGTTATGATTCATTCCAGCTAGCAAAAGAGAAAGAGAACTTAAACATTCACACGATATAATTAGTACAAGCGATAAACTCCAAGTGGTAAAATGAATTTATAATGCTCTTCAACACTGTTCAAGCCCAAGGGGGATAACTGATTGGTGACAAAGACAAATGAATCCAACTGTAAAATTAAAATTAATTAAATAAATAAAAAGAAGAAGAATAGGAATTCCAATCAGTTTAAGAACCAAATCAAACTGGCCCATTAATTGGTGTGATGGTGAACCCTATTTCAAATCTAGTTATTTCTTTTGACCCGAAAAAATCCAGTTATTCCTATCCAGCTCTCAGAGAGTTGTCCAAAAAGTATCCAGCTAGGTAGAGTAAACTATACGATTTTATGATGAAATTTGTAGACATGTTTTAAACATGAAAAAAACTAATAAGATTTTGCATTTTCCCGTTATTTAAACTGAATCCATATATAATTTTAAAAATTATTCATGATTAAAATAATTTCAATAACTTCATATTAGCTTGAAACTTTGACAAGAAATAGAAAAAAGAGATAAACTGTTGTGTTATCTGCCAAAAGGTTGAGAAATGGAATCCGTGATTTCTTATAAGTGGCTTGTTCAATTAATGGTCACAATTAAAATCCGTACTAAATTTACAATTGTTTGATTAGAAATTGAAGGGAAAAAAAAAACTTGAGAGAAAGATTAGCAAGAACAGAGGAGAGAGCGGAGGGTGCTAGGCAAGATTGTGACTAACGAGTCACTAGAAAATCTTTGTTTTATTGCGCTTCACGGTTTCACAAAGACAACCTTTGAAGTTTCAGAATTTGGCAAAAAAAAAAAAAGAAGTTTCAGAATTTGGCCTCAAGCTTCTGTCTACCTTTGTACAACTAACTTCTCAATTAAATATAAGACTACATACAAGAAACTTGTGTTAATAAAACCTAATGACTTATTAGGAGCGGTACGTTTTTTTTTCTTCATATTTTGCCGAGTGTCTTCACCCTCTTTAAAAGCAAAACTAATTCTGTTCATAAAACTGTAGCCTTCCCTCTCAACAAATAACTTTTCCAAGTAACTTTTCCAAGGTTGAAACTTGTGTCATCACCCTTACGATTACGAGGATCTTGATAACATACCAAATAACTTTTCCAAGGTTGAAACTTGTGTCATCACCCTTACAGTTACGAGGATCTTGATAACATACAGATTAACAACTTCCTAGTTTATGATTGGTATGTATGAATATGAGCTTTCGATTTATGTTTATAAAATGTTGTGATGTAGTGATTGTTTTCTTATCAATGCTATTTTAATGCGAATGTATCTTTAAATATATATTTTTATTTTAGGTAGGATATATTGCATCAACACAACCTAATTTCACATAACTCAAGTTTAAACAAAATGAGTTCAATGTGAATCCACATTCAGTAGAATGGAGAAACCCAAACACTCCTAGTGATTTACAATCTTTCATCCACCCCTCCCAATTCTTTATGGGATCATGATTTTAACAAACTCACTAGTTCTACAAGTTATCTATTAACTTGGCACCCAATAAAATTGGTGACATGTTCCATAACATTGATACTCCTAAACATTATTTAAAACAAAATTACCCAGCTCAATCTCTCATCCTCTACGGTCCTCAGTTATTACTAATTGGGGGACTTTCCTTCTCCACAAGGCCTTCTTTTTAGAAACTGGAGGTTTGAATGCAATACAGATAATGCATGTAAACATGTTATCACTTATTACTATAAAGAAAATCAGAAATCTGCAGACAAAAAATGACAAATCCCATTTTTGATCATCCAACACTACAATCCATTTTTGCACAGATGGCAATCAAGATCACCCAAAAAGGAAGCATTGACATCTAATAAATAAGATTCCATGCAAAATAGCAGCACACCGATTCTAGCCCATCAAGATACAAGCTAACACGCCATATTAAAATCCCTCCTGCCATAAAATTTAAAAATCATCTCAGAATTGAGAATAAAGGGGGGGGCCAGATTTCTTCTAAGACAGCAATAGGTGTTTAGTCATTAGTGTTCAAGTGTTTATTCTATTCAGCTATTTTACCAGCAAAACAGGATGGGCAAACTCAAAATGCAAACATGCCAACCTAAACTTGGATATTACCAGAAATGTATAGTATCATATAATTAAATATAGTAAACTACAGTGACCATCCAGCTAAAACAGAGATCATAAGGTTGTAAACTAAATCTCACTCAACTCAACTTTATTTCCAATTTCACTGCCATTACAACAGCTACAACTTGTGATGATCTGACAGCCAAGAAACATTTTAATACCTGAGCCAATTCAGCAAGCAGGTGCTTCAGTGCTGGAGCTTACTTTCTCAGGGTGTGGAGGTTGGAGGAACATATATACGTGCTTTCTTGAGAATTTCAGCAACCACCCAACACTTATGCTTGCTCAGAGGCCTAGAAGGATTCAGTCGAACCTGAAATGACAAACGCAAAACCGCAAATATTAATTCAGCTCTCCAGAAAAACCAACACAGGTAAAGCCAATCAACAACTGCACTACACAGGTAAAGTCCACAACACTAACCCGGTCACCAATGTTGCAGAGATTGTTCTCATCGTGAGCCATAAATTTAGAGGTGCGCTTGACATATCGGTTGTACACTTTGTGATGGAATAGCCTATCCACTGCCACCACCACTGACTTCTGCATCTTGTTGGAAACCACCATTCCTACCACTTGCTTCATCTTCTCTCCTCTCGGAACCGGCAATCCTTAAACCAGATTCAGACGCACGACGACAACACACTAGCAACAAATTAAATAATAAATCCCACATGCCCATTCATAGGATTATACAGTAAACTAAACATAACCCAACAACAATAGATCAAAACCCCAAACATTGAAATTTTAGCATCAAACATATTAGTCCTTAAACTGCAGATACCCTATTCCCTCAAAATAGTAAAAATGGCAAGAAGTTTATGCTTTCAGGGGCCAAGGTTGAAAAGTTCACTCATTTCAACATGATATCTAAAATCTAAATGCCCTTTGATATTTTTTTCAAATTCCACAAACACAACACATTCAGCTACATCAATTATTTTCACTCTCACAAGAACATTATTTTACATCACACAGTCGAATCCAATAACTACACAAAGCCAGTATATTCAGATAATTACCCCTTTTAGGTGCAATTTTGCATTTCTAAAACCCTAGAAGCGATGTGAAGTGCGAGGAAATTATAGAAATTGAAGACTATTTTCACTGATTTCAGTACCTGGGGGGGGAATGTGAGATTGAGCCTTGGCGAGGGTTTCACGGCGGTCTGAGAGGCTTTGCTGCTGGTAGCACCGATGGATGCGGCGGCGTGACGGTGGCGGCCGGTACCAGGGAATGTGAGAGGGTCGATAGAGTGACTCAACAGAGTTAGGGCTCCATTTGTGAATTATTTTTTTTTTTTGAAAGCGCCATTTGTGAATTTAGATAGCCAAGTGTTACGTTTTTTTTTTTTTACATCGGAAAAGTGTCAAGTGTTACGTTTAACTTGACCCAAAACAATTCAAAATAAAAATAAAAAAAACAAGTTGTAGTGCTTTTTTTTCTACCCAAATTTTAGTGGGTTAAATGGACCAAGTTAAATTGATATATGGGAGGGTATTTCTATCTCGTGAGAGGATCGTTTTTTATGTGAAAGTGAGAGGAGTAATTTTTGGCCTATAGATTAAACCTAATGACCTAGAGATGATAACTAACTTGCATGACATTAGTTTGTGACCAAGTGACCTGGACTGGGTTTGGTGGTCATGAATACTGACCTGGATTTGGCTAGTTTGTGGCGAGGTTCAGGGGATGGACCTGAATGAGGACAAACGTGAAGCAACGGCGCGTTAGCGTGAGCGGATAACCCCGATCGTGGAGCTGTGGGACAGTGGTTCGTTGGCTGAGAGTCGACCCTGATCGTGGAGTCGTGTTTGTCCTGCCTTCCCATGAGGGATTGGTTAAATGCATATCTGAACTGTTTGCATGCATGTGCACGAGCATTGACTAACTATAACTTAGAACTATGACATAATTCCCTTACTTGTGAATCTTATAACTTGATATAGTTCCCTATACCTGTGAATGTTAACTAAATGAATGACTTGTGAATGTTAGGGTAATATACCTTGTGACATGTGAGTGTTAGAAGATGACTCTTGCTTGTTTGTTGTTTGGGGCGCTTAACGCCCAGATGACGAGCATGTGTGCGATCAGCCAGAACGTGACCTTGTACCTGGTTGACATGGACGACGATGCGGCTTGGGATATTGATCACGGTCGAGGACGTTATACTTACACCAGTCGTGTACGAGAATGGAAGCACTCGCGTCAGAGGAGATCCCTTATCCTTGCTTGTTATTCCGGAACCCTCAGGATGCCATATCCTCCACCCTGATTCGCACTACCAGCTGTAGCGAATGCTGATAGGATCACCGAGGAGATTCCCAGCAAGGATTCGCCTCCTCAATAAAAGACTATCTGACCCATGCCACAGAGGAGACTCTTGCTTCTCGAGGACTATGAGTCGGGTATTGGGTATGAATGATGCGACTGTACTTGGGGATGGTGAGGTCGTGTTTGCTTTCTTGGGCCTGACGCCTACTTGAAGCCATTATGTGTGGGTGTACTCGTGTAAGTCTACGGCATTAGTTTCCCTTCAGTTTAATAATTGATGTAATCATCATTTTCTCAGTATTAATAAAATAATTTTATTCAATACTTTCTTTGTATTATTTACTGCTTATGAAAAGGTTTTATTTCGACAAAAATTAACTCTTGTTTTTTGAAAAATGTTACTAAAGTGACTCTCGAGAAATCGGGGCGTCACATTGTATATTGCTACGCCGAGTTATGTTATGGTATATGTCGCAACCGGGGTCGCGGTGGGACGGCGAATTAAGGGTTTTGATATCAGAAGAGTCGCCACCAATATTTATTAACATGGAAAACATTGGAAAACCCATAAAAGCTTGGTCTTTGAAACCAGTTTGGATTCGGGAGTCGATTACGCATGGGGAAGGTATTAGCACCCCACATCGTCCGTTAAAAAAAAAACGGTACCTCTAATTAATTGTGCAAAATATTATAGCTTTGAAAATATTTGTTTCACCCCAAAACATTTTTTGCTTTTTATTATTTAAGTAATATACTAATTAACTAATTTACTAATTAAGTGCTTTTTTTTGTTCGAAAACATGATAAGGAAAAAACAAATTTGGGACTAGGAAACAAATCACTTCCGTGTAAGTCACTTACCTGGCTCACTTTGTTCCCTTTTTTTTTTAATTTTCTTCTAATAAGATATAACAACTAAATGTTATTAAAAATAAAAAAATTGAAAACTATCCTATAACAATATCTAAAATGAAGAAAATAAATCTGGATTAACAAAAAGGGAGCGTTCACACGAACAGAAACGATAGAATAAGAGAAGAGGAGGAAGAAGAATAGGGTTGGATCCAGAGTGATTGAAAATTAGAATAATTGCTACATCTTTATTCTATCTTTACTGTCCCTGTACTATGACATCTATTCTTTTGATTTCAGATTGTGACAAAACTGTATCTGATTTTTTGATTTGTGCTCAACAATTTGATTACAAAATTTGATCATGACAGAGGCTGAGATTAGAATTACAGAGGCACATGAATGAATTTGCAAAATTACTATAATATGTGCCAAAGGTGAGATAAGAGAATGAAGAAAGACAACAATTACTTGGTGATAGAACTAGTTGCAATTGATTTCTTTCTCACGATTTCCGACTCTGTATCTGTGACCAAAGCTCCTTTCCTCCACACTCTCTATTTCTGTACTCTATTCTGAATTTTTCTCTCAATATCCTGTTTGTGTTTCTGTTCGTCCCCCTTTTGCACTCTGCTCCTCTCTTCATTTATAGGCCAGAAAGCTTGCTAATTTCTTCATGCATTTAAAGAGCCCAACTGTATTTCTTCCATGTTTTCAACAATTGCAGCTGAGATGTGAAAAATTGTATGCGGTGCTTGCCATTCTTGACATCATATCTTCAAATTGCAACTTGAGAGGATTTGGTACTGTGCCATGGTTGCAATTTTCAACCGTAAATCTAGCACCAAGGTGTAAATTCAACAGCATATCTCTAGATTAGCTTCAGATAGGTAGATAGCAAGGCACATGGTTGGCATGCTACTAAGGGCTTTTGTCTCCCTTTTCTTTATTTTTGTATTCTCTTTTATTGCTTGGTCACGTTGTGCCCCTTTCTTTCTCTTCTTCTATAATTCTTCAGAGATAAAAAAAGCTGGTTGAAATTTGTTTTTGAAAGCATTTAATGAGATGCTAATTTTCAACACAAATTTCTTCAACTTCACTTGATGTCCTCGACCACATTTCTTTAGATTCCAAGCCAGTGCATGGCCTGCAAGAAAGATGGTGCGGGTGCGCATGCACCTAAAAACTTTTCAAAAATGATAGAAATTTGAATAAAATTAGAATAAGGGAAAGAAAAAAAGGTAGGATAAAATTAGGTGTTCACAGTTGCCCCTCTTTACTTATTATTTTACATAGAAAATATGAATAAACATGTGTTTTCATATTGTCATGGCAAAATAAAAGTAAAGACGTGAACTCTAATTTTATCCAATAGCAAAGAAGAGATTTATGTTCAACAAAAGATTAAACCTGGAGGGGGCACGTTGACAAATAAACTGGAGGGGGCAGAGCCCAAGGAAAAATTAAACGTGGAGGGGCACGAGGCCCAACTGAAAGTAAACCTAGAGGGGCACAAGGCCAGATGAAAAATAAACCTGGAGGGGCACATAGCCTAGCTGAAAAATAAACCTGGAGAGGCACATAGCCCAGCTGAAAAATAAACCTGGAGGGGCACGGGGTCCTGCTGAAAAATAAACCTGGAGGGGCGTGGAGCCCTGCTGAAAAATAAACCTGGAGGGGCACGGAGCCCTACTGGAAATACCTGGAAGGGCACAGAGCCCAATTGAAAAATAAACCTGGAGGGGCACGGGGCCTTGCTGAAAATTAAACCTGGAGGGGCGTGGAGCCCTACTGAAAAATAAACCTGGAGGGGCACGGAGCCCTGCTGGAAATTAAACCTGGAGGGGCGCGGAGCCCAGCTGGAAATTAAACCTGGTGAGGGCATGGAGCCCTGCTGAAGATAATCCTGGTGGGGCACAAAGCCTTGCTGAAAAATAAACCTGGAGGGGCACAAAACCCTGCTGAAAATTAAACCTGGTGGGGCATGGAGCCCTGTTGAAAAATAAGCCTAGAAGGGCACGAGGCTCTGTGGAAAAATGAGACAGGCCGGACTCGAGGCTCTGAATTTGAGGATGATTTGTTGATGCAAAATGGTTGATGGGTTAATGGATGTAATGATATGGAGATGTAATGATGCAAATGATGCAAAACTTTATAAATTTGGGATGATCTGTTTTTGTTTTTGTTTTTGTTTTTTTGTTTTTTTTGTTTTTTTTTTGTGTGAATTGTGATTCTTGTGACATCGGATGCCCCAGGATCCAAGGATGAGCTAGAACACGTCTTGATCCGCCTTCTGCTTTGTCTTGTAAGATATGCACTCCAAGTTAGGGTACCTTTTTAGCATGGTGCAGGTGACTCGTCATGAGATATAGCAGTGATCTTGACCATATTCATTAGGTGCTTTGCCAAATTTACCAGGATTAGTGGGTCAACATGCCAAAAGTAATTGTAAAAGAATTTTCAAATAAAAAACAAGCTTCCCTTTAACGCATGCTCTCAATAAGATGCAAAATGAAACCAATGGTATCAAGAAGAACACACGACATCGTATTAAAAGGGGTCATATTTACATACACAACTCGCTTATGAAGAAAATGTGTTCATATAGAGCAGAATGTAGTGGATATATAGAAAGTGTACAAAAGGATTAGCATAAGAAAAAGGATGGTCAAGCGTTCAAAGGGATGCCCTCTTAGATGAACAATGCTAGCTTCACTTAATCATGATTTTGAATACCCATTAACCAGCAAGATTTTCCCCATTTCATTTGATCCTCTGAAGCTTGAAGTGACTATGCAGAGACCTCATCTAACGACTTGAGAATTCAACAACCTCAAATTGCCCAAGTCTGAGCATTAATTTTCCATGAGTTCTTCCTTGAGCAGACTCAAATTCCACCTAGGCCGCCTTCTCAGGTTTTCAACCTAGTGTACTTGTATGCCTTTTGTTTGACCTTAATTTTTGCCTGGGTCGCTCGTTCGAGTTTTCAACCCACCAGGTCGCTCTAATTTTTGCCTAGACCGCCTTTTCAGGTTTTCGATCTAGCGAGCTTTTTTTCAAATTTTTTTCTAGGCATAGTACTTCTTGACCGAATCAGAGTTGATGGGGTGAGACAGGTCTTCATCGTCCATGTTAGTGAGGACCAGAGCGCCTCCTGAGAATGCCCTTTTTACAACATAAGGCCCTTCATAGTTTGGGGTCCATTTTCCACGATGATCCTTTTGAGTGGGCAAGATCTTCTTGAGGACTAAGTCTCCTTCTTGAAATTCTCTGGGGCGGACCTTCTTCTCAAAGGCTCGCTTCATCCTCTGTTGGTATAGCTGACCATGGCACAAGGCATTCAGTCTCTTGCCTTCGATGAGATTTAGCTGATCATACCGAGCTCGGACCCATTCTGCTTCTTCCAACTTAGCCTCCATTAACACTCTCAATGAAGGGATTTCAACTTCAACTGGGAGGACGGCTTCCATTCCATACACCAAGGAGAACGGGGTTGCTCCGGTTGAAGTGCGCACTGAGGTGCGATATCCGTGCAAGGCAAAGGGAGCATGTCATGCCAATCCTTGTAGGTAACCACCATCTTCTGGATGATCTTTTTGATGTTCTTATTAGCAGCCTCAACTGCCCCAGTCATCTTTGGGTGATATGGGGAGGAATTATGATGTTGGATTTTGAAATTGTCGCACAACTCTTTCATCAAATTGTTGTTCAGATTAGTGCCATTATCAGTGATGATCTTACTTGGGAGCCCATATCGACAAATCAAATCTTTCTTGATGAATCTCACCACCACATTCCTTGTAACACTTGCATATGAGGCTGCTTCGACCCATTTGGTGAAATAGTCGATTGCCACCAAGATAAAACGATGCCAATTTGATGCTTTAGGTTCAATGGGTCCAATCACGTCCATGCCCCACATTGAGAATGGCCAAGGTGCTGTTAGAACATTCAGAGGCACCGGCGGAGCATTAATATTGTCGGCGTATGCCTGACATTTATAACACTTCTTCACATGATTAAAGCAATCTGTTTCCATAGTCAACCAGTAGTAGCCAGCTCTTAAGATCTTCTTTGCCATTGCATGCCCGTTCATGTGGGTTCCAAAAGAGCCTTCATGAATTTCATTGATAATTCTTTGTGCTTCTACTGCATCAACGCACCGGAGGAGAACAAGATCAAGATTTTTCTTATAGAGAACATCTCCATCAAGAAAGAAACTCGTTGTCAATCTCCTTAGGGTTCTTTTATCGTTTTCTGAAGCGCCTGGAGGATATTCCCTGCTTTGGATATAGGTTTTGATGTCCTGATACCAAGGCTTTCCATCAGGTTCTTCCTCTATAGCTTGACAATATGCCGGTTGATCTCGACTTTGGATTTTTATGAGTGGTACTTCCCCTTCCCGACTTATCTCGAACATTGAGGACAAGGTGGCTAGGGCATCAGCCAATTGATTCTCCTCACGAGGGACATGGTGGAGAGTAACTTCGTCGAACCGCTCCAACAATTCTTTGATGTGGGCTTGATAAGGGACTAACTTGGCATCACGAGTCTCCCATTCTCCCTTTAATTGATGGATAACTAGGGCTGAGTCACCATAAACCTCGAGAATCTTTACCTTAGATTCTATGGCTGCTTTGATTCCCATAGCACATGCTTCATACTCTGCTATGTTGTTGGTACAGTCGAAACACAACCTGGCCGTCATTGGAATGTATTGGTTCTCAGGAGAAATTAGGATGGCTCCAATTCCGTGCCCCATTGTGTTGGAAGCACCATCAAACAATAGGATCCATTTATCTTGTTCTGAAGGGTTTTTCCCTTGAAAGAGTGCCATTATGTCTTCATCTGGGAAGTCGCATTGCATTGACTGATAATCATCCACAGGCAGGTGAGCCAAGAAATCTGCGAGAGCACTGCCTTTGATTGCTTTTTGTGTGACATACACGATGTCGTATTCAGACAACAAAACTTGCCACCGGGCAATCCTTCCAGTAAGAGCGGGCTTTTCGAAAATGTACTTGATCGGGTCCATTTTAGACACCAGCCAAGTAGTGTGACTGAGCATGTATTGTCTCAAACGGCGGGCAGCCCAAGCTAGAGCACAACATGTTCGCTCTAACAGTGAGTATCTTGATTCACAGTCAGTAAACTTTTTGCTCAAGTAGTAGATAGCATGCTCTTTCCTTCCGGAACTATCATGTTGGCCTAGGACACAACCCATGGATTCGTCAAGTACTGTGAGATACATGATGAGAGGCCTACCTGCGACTGGTGGTACCAAGACTGGCGGATCTTGCAGGTACTGCTTTATTCTATCGAAAGCTTTTTGACACTCGTCGTTCCATTCTGTGGGTTGACTTTTGCGCAATAGCTTGAAGATTGGCTCACATGTGGCAGTTAATTGGGCTATGAATCGAGCTATGTAGTTTAATCTCCCAAGAAATCCACAAACTTCTTTTTCTGTGTGAGGAACTGGCATCTCTTGAATGGCTCGAACTTTGTTAGGGTCAACCTCTATCCCCTTCTGACTGACTATAAAGCCTAACAGATTTCCAGATTTCACGCCGAAAGTACATTTTGCAGGGTTTAGTCTCAGCCTGAACTTCCGCAAGCGTTCAAAGAGCTTCTGTAGATTAACGACATGGTCTTCTTCTGTCTTTGATTTTGCAATTATATCGTCTACATAAACTTCAATCTCCTTGTGCATCATATCATGAAACAAAGCCACCATGGCCCTTTGGTAGGTTGCACCCAGCATTCTTTAACCCGAATGACATTACCTTATAGCAAAAGGTTCCCCACGGTGTAATGAATGTGGTCTTTTCTACATCTTCAGCAGTCATCTTGATTTGGTTGTACCCAGAGAAACCGTCCATAAAGGAGAAGAATTGGTGTTGAGCTGTGTTGTCCACCAGGACATCAATGTGAGGTAGTGGAAAGTCATCCTTAGGGCTGGCTCGATTCAGATCCCGGTAGTCGACACACATCCGTACCTTCCCATCTTTCTTAGGGAATGGGACGACATTGGCAACCCACTGAGGGTATTTGGCCACAGCGAGGAAACCTGCATCAAACTGCTTTTTTACCTCGTCTCTGATTTTCAATGATACCTCTGGCTTCATCCGTCTTAACTTCTGCTTGATTGGGGGACATTCAGGCTTTAGTGGCAATTTGTGTTCCACTATACTGGTGTCTAGACCGGGCATGTCTTGGTACGTCCATGCGAATACGTCATTGTAGTTGTGCAGGAGCCTGATCAGCTTGTTACGCTCACCTTCTTTCATAGAAGTTCCCACCTTGACTTCTTTTCTATCTACTTCGGTGCCCAGGTTAATCATCTCAATTTGTTTCTCGTGAGGCTGAATCTTTTTAGCTTCTTGCTCCATTAATCTTAAAAGTTCTGGGGGGACTTCATCATGGTCTTCCAAATCGTCATCAGCTTGATTAATGGTACAGCCAAAATCAGGCGTTGCAATACTAGCATTGTCATTTTCAAGGACATCACTATCCACTCTGCATGATTTTCAAATGTAAACAAAAGAGGATAGGAAATAAATAAATGATCAATAGTAGTTGGGTAGCATGACAAAAGAAGAGGTTGATAGAGAATTCAAAATGCATTTTATTGATGACATTCATTAAAAGGGAAACATATTAGCCCGACATACAAAAAGACATTTAAAGTTTTGCAAAGCCATTTTACATAAAACATCCTAAGCCTTGGGCAGAGCAATAGAATAAACACTTATGCAATTACTTTGGCATAGACTTGTAAACCATGGGAAGTTCAACAGCCTCCCAATTACTGAGCTCTACATCTGGTGCGCAAAGATGGATCAGATCAATATGTTGGCCTCCCGGAACATCTTCTTCTGCAACAGCCACTGGACTGAGAAATTCAAAACCAGCACTCTGAAAGATCTCCAATAGATCGCAAATAGAGACCCCCTCAGCCCTTGATTCCCTGTTTTCCAACCTGGCTAGTCTTCTTTCCTTTTTTTCCATGGTGATTCTCATTTTATTAGCTTTTGTAGGTTTGTACCCGAGCCCATATCGGTCCTTATTTCCAATCAGCATTGGGAATTCAGTAATACCTTGCCCATATTTTCCAAGCCCACGACCGTGTTGGTATCCTCCTTCTAGCATCACTTTAGCGACCATCAAAGAAGCATCTAATGGATGTGCCTTTATGACCGGCATTTCCTCGCCCACATATGTTGCATTGACAATTTCGAGGGCCTGAAATGAGGTTTCCAGAGCCTCTTCTGCTGCTTCAATGTATGGGGTTGATGATGGCTTGCTCACCAGTAAGTCCTCTTCTGCTGAAACAACAACCAACTTATCATTGATGAAGAACTTGATCTTTTGGTGAAGTGTTGATGGCACAGCCCTAGCAGCATGAATCCACGGCCTTCCCAACAAACAACTGTAGGCAGGTGTGATATCCATCACTTGAAAGTTCACTTGAAATGTAGTGGGACCGATTTGAATTGGCAAGTCAATTTCTCCCATCACTTCCCTCCGGGTTCCATCAAAGGCTCTGACTACGGTGTTGCTTGGCCTCATGTAAGATGCATCAAATGGTAGCTTAACAAGTGTAGATTTTGGTATCACATTGAGTGAGGAGCCATTATCAACCAACACCTTTGCGAGAATGTATTGCTTACACTTCACTGAAATGTATAGGGCTCTGTTGTGTCCTGCCCCTTCCACAGGTATTTCATCATCAGTAAAGGTTAAGTAGTTATTGGCTGTAATATTTCCAACAATGCCTTCGAATTTGTCAACCGAGATGTTGTGGATGACATAGGCTTCATTCAAAACTTTGATCAATGCCTGTCTGTGAGGTTCTGAATTCATTAACAACGCCAACAGTGAGATCTTTGCGGGGAGGCGGTTCAACTGATCAACCACCATGTATTCACTTTGCTTGACAAACTTCAAGAATTCACTGGCTTCCTCATCAGAAACTGTTTTTCTTGGCTCCTTCTCACGGATTATTTCCTCGATGATGTCCTCATCCTTTTTGCTTTTCCCTTTTTCAAACTTCTCAGATTCATTTTCATGCTTTTTTCCAAGTTCCTCAGGGGTGTAAATACGACCGCTTCGTGTCATTCCCCCGATACCAACAATGTTTGTGATTGATGAGTTCTCAGAGCTAGGTTCTTTGGGAGTACTTCCGCCAATGATCTTGGCATTGTAATTCCATGGTATAGCTTTAGTATCTTTGAAAGGAAATGGAGCAGGTAACTGGATGACGATCGGTTTAGGATCAGTAGGAGTCAGAGCAGTCAAAAGGTTGCCGACAAATAGTTCTTCATAACCTTGTGATGTTTCTTTTCTTTCTAGCATCGTTGGTACTTGTACCGTAATGGGCTTTAGATCATTTGAAATAGAAGTAGTCATGCTTTTGGTGTAGTGGACTACCAACGGCTTTGGGAAAATGGGTATCTGCGCATCATTCATTGCCACCTCATGCTCTGCCTCAGATTTCCCTACTTGCACAAGCCTACAATCCATGAGATCTTGCAAGATTTGTTTGAACTCACTACATTTTTCTATTGGATGGCCGGCGTCAGGATGCACACATTTGCTTCTCATCAAGGTTACCATCGATAATGCCCCTCTTGCACATCTCAACAAATATAACGCTCAGCGGAGTTTTGACTTCCTCTACCTTTAGATACCTTTCAGAGTTTTTGCTTATTGCATTGACATTAGAGCTCCCATGGTCGGGCAATGGATTAGTCCCAATGTTAGGTTTTTCAGAAAAATTCAATAGTTTGGCATCAATCAACTTCTGCACTCTATACTTCAACGACATGCAATTCTTAGTGGAATGGCCAATGTACCCAGCATGATAGTCACATATGGTGTTTGCATCATGTCCCCTTGGGTATGGTGGTTGAGCTGGTTTTAATGGGTAAGGAGTTACAAGAGATCCCTGGATAAGCTGTGGCAAGAGCTCGGTGTAGGACATGGGAATTGGGTCAAAGCGGACCTGATTCCTTTCCCCATTCCTTTGGTTTGTGTTGGGTATGAAGTTTTGGCTTTGAGGTGGGTTTTGTTGAGGTGATACAAAGTTGGGTGGTTGTGGTGGAGCTGGTTGGGTCGCGGTGTATGGGTTTATTGGCTGATGAGGTTGCGGGTAAGTGGATTGTGTGGCTGCGACTATGTATTGGTAAGGGATCTGAGGTATGTTAGGGGTTTGGTAGAAGTTGGTAGGCCTTTGGTCAGTTCTCCACGGAGAATATCCTCCTTGATGGGCCGTAACAGCATTGGTGTCTCCTTATTTCTTCTTTGCAAACCCCACAAAAGGTTTCTTTACATTGCTTGTTATGAGAGGACTTGTCGCGATCTTTCCAGTTCTCATGCCATTCTCCACTCTTTCCCCTATGACGACCATGTCAGAGAAGTTAGACGACACACTTCCGACCATTCTATCGTAAAAGGGTGACTGGAGAGTATCAATAAACATTGACACAATCTCCTTTTCAGACAGGGGAGGTTCAACTTGAGAGGCCAACTCTCTCCATCGCTGGGCATACTCTTTGAAAGTCTCGCTCTCCTTCTTCAGCATGTTCTGGAGTTGCATCCTATCAGGGGCCATGTGGGCATACTCTTCGCTGGGCATACTCTTTGTACTGTTTCAAGAATGCATCAGCCAAGTCTCCCCAACTACGAATGCGGGTACGCTCCAAATGCATGTACCAGTTCAAGGCTCCTCCGGCCAAACTATCCTGGAAGAAGTGAATCAATAACTTCTCATCATGGGCACATGCGGCCATTTTTCTACAGTACATGGTTAGATGACTTTTTGGACATGTGGTGCCCCTGTATTTTTCAAACTCCGGAGCCTTAAACTTTGGTGGAATCACAACATCTGGGACCAGACATAAATCTGCTGCATCATTAAAACCATAATTTCCACCCTCCACAGCTCGCATCCTTTCTTCGAGTAACTGTAGCCTTTCTTTGGATTGACCATCCTCGGAAAAGTGGTTTGGCGGAAAAGCGGCATGAGGTGTTGGCGGATTTCCTTGGGCACTGAGGTTGAGGGTATGTGGTGGAGGGATGTTCAGTGAGTTGTGAGGGAGATATGCTTGGGATATATCTTGTTGATAAGTGTTTAGAGGTGGCAAGTGGCTTGGCATAGCAGCATGTGGAGGCGCAGATGGGAAAGGTATGTGAACTTGTGGCACTTCGATGTTACTGACTGATGGGCCTTGAGATTGGGTAGGATTTACTTGAGTAGTGGTTGGTGGATTACTATCTGTTTGATTGACAACAACTGGGGGTGCATAACCAGGAGGGAGGCCGTAAGGCGGGAATTGGACTTGGTGAGACTGGGAGGTTTGCTGGTAGGGCATGTTCGGGTGTACTGTTAGAGGCATAACTATCCCTTGCGGATGGACCCCTTGAGCATGCACATGTAAAGGAAAGAAGCCAGGTGGAAACTCGGGAGTGGACGACGGCCCTTCACCCCTTCCGTGGTGCTCCTCTTCTCTGTCTCTTCTGATAGCTTCCTTGATAGCTTCCATGAACTCAGACATTTGCTCCTTGATTTGAGTCATGTTGTCTCTCAGCTCTGTGTTGATTTGCTCTTGCTCATCCATGATCCTGGCTCGGGAACGAGTCCGATAAGGATGTCGAGGATACAGCTTGTTTAGATTTAATGTAAAAATTTCATAAGTTTTTGTTTTTATTAACTCATTCCCTTCCATATTTAAAACATTATTTATTTTTATTGTTTGATTATTATGGCTAGTCATTTGAAGATTAACGTTGTTGCTTTGGCAGCGTGGAGATGGACCCACATCCAATCAGAGAGTAGTAGGCTCATAAGACCGTAATATGGTTGGTCGCTCATCCAGGGGAGGACAAATGTCTCTCCACAAGGAAAAGTACCCTGAGAACACTAGCAATGTCTTTGACAAAAAAATAGCAGTAGCACTGAATCTGAATACTTCATTAATAAAAGATGTCTAATACATATAGGCCTCATTAAAAAACAAGCAAATCTCGCTGTTCGGTTTCTTATGAACTTCAACCATTCTTTCTCTTTAGGTCCTCTTCCTCTTCAAGCCTCTTGCTATGCTTCCGCAGTAGTCCACTAATCCATTGATACCTGGAGGGAAGACTTTACAAGGATTGGCACGATCTAACTCTGCTTCTTCCCAGTAGTCAATGAACATTGGAGCCTGCTCATTAAGCCCATCTATGACTGTCTGGTATAACCACCACCATTTTCCAGTCTCATACCTCTGTTCTTGGCACTTCGTCTTCCATTCAAAGGCTTCAGCTTCTTTCTGAGACTTTTCAAGCTGCAATCTTTTAAGTTCTTCTGCAAGCACATGGTTCTGGTGGCGAGCTCTTACGGACTCGTCATAGGCTTCACTACGCTCGAGTTTGGCTTGATTCATTTGGGTTTCTAGATGATCATAAGAGTATTCTAACTCTTTTCTGATTGACCTTTCTATCTTGTATTCGCCCTGGAGTCTACGAAATTCTTGTTTTTCTTTTTGATTTTCTTCTTCCAATCTCTCTCGAGCCCGTTTTTCGGCCATGAATTTCTCCTTCCATTGGTCATCATTTTCTCCTTCATCTTTCTCGTTCCCCCAGAAGTCATGACTGTCTTCCCCTTTCTCAGCCTTGTGGTAGTTTCTTCATAGTCCCTTTCTAGAAGGCTCTTGCTGATTCTTAAGGTTTCGTACTTCCTTTTCTGATAATCGATTTCATCATGTGCATCTTGCTTCTCCTCGAGCAACTTCTCCACTTGGGTCTTATAGAGGTCTGCTTGCTCAGCCATCTCTTGTGCTGACGGGGAATCTTCTTTTTCCTTTGAAGGTTCAGTCGAAAGGTGACTGCGCACTCCTCTTGCATTACGCCAGGCTTTGTACATTTGAGCATCTGCTAACAACAGATTTCCCAACTCTTCTTTCCCTACCCATCGCACGCTCTTCCAGGACTCTTTTACCCTTTTTAGCATGGCCCTGGTGTCGTCTTTGTACCAGAAATGGAACCCCGCAATTTGTTCTGGATGTGGCTTCCTCTGTGTCCAACCAAACAGTTTTAGCACAACCGCCGGTGTTTATGTTACACAACCCTTGGGCCCCATGAGCGGTACATAGGGGAATTCCCCACAGTTGAAAATGATGACTTTCCCTTGCTTTGAATCGTACCAAGGGGGCACCCATCTAAGAAATTGGTTTTCTTCAGCACTTTCAAACTCATTTTTCCACCTACGCTCGTCAAGTGACTTTATGGTGAGGTGGCAGAACACATTCAATGCTTTTGACCCTCTGGATATCTGCTTGCCCACATGCAAATGAGACATTGCCCACACATAAAGAAGTTGTAGACAACATTGGAGCTTCCCTTTTCCTTTATGGTGGCAGAAAGTTAATGTCAAGAAGGTTTCAGCTAAAACCGTCGGGACAGGGTTTCTAGCCTTATCTTCCACTGAGTAAAAGACATCCATAGCGGCCAAATC